>NC_050463.1:16281353-16448853 GCF_903995425.1 Onychomys torridus
TCTGGTCTCCACAGGCACCTGCACTTGTCACATGCTCACACAGAGACTCACACGTCATTTATAAATCATAAAAATAAATATATTTTTAAAGAGATGGCATTTGGAATTCCCACCAGAGGGGCTCTTTGCCTATGGTCATTAGGACCCTGGAGAGGGAAAGTGGGGAGATAGTGTCCCTCTCCTCCCAGCCAGACACTCAGCCCCTTGGCAGTCTCACTT
This sequence comes from Onychomys torridus, assembly GCF_903995425.1. Lineage (NCBI taxonomy): Eukaryota > Metazoa > Chordata > Mammalia > Rodentia > Cricetidae > Onychomys > Onychomys torridus. The sequence goes on from NC_050463.1 coordinate 16,281,573, forward strand.
CGTGGCTGTCACATAGTAGGCTCTTTATAACATCAGCAGAGCCAATAGCAGATGAGCACATGGGCGAGCCAGAAAACTGGTACCCTCACTGATTGTGTCCCCTGTAAGCTGGAGGTCGGATTCGGTTTTGGGAGGTAGGGAGTCAGGTAGCAGAGGATGGCTTCGAACTCCTTTGAACCTGATGCCCTACTCCCTGAGTGCTGGGTCTGCCCAGTGTGGCCTGGTCCTCTCTAATTTGCCCTTAGCAGGTACCCAACCTCAGACAGAGCCGACTGTGGGACCGTGCTGTGTGAATTTGTGCAATCATGCAGTGCACTGATGACGTAGGACGTAAGACCCCTTACTCAGCTGAACTGTGCATGTGTGGTCATGCAGCTGGAGTGGCAGAATCCTAACATTCCAGACTTTGGGCTTATTATATAAAAAAAAAAAAAAAAGCGGGTGAACAGGAACAGAGGCATTGTTTCTCCCGGAAAAACTGCTTCCAGCTGACTTGGTGGGCATCAGTTGACTCTTGGGGGAATAGGGAAGGGGGTTCCTGAGGTAGCCAGGCATCCTGGAGTCATCTGCTGCTTTGGAAATTATCTGACAAGGTTCTGACCAGGTGGATTCAAGCCAGTTCTGGAGCTCTCTGACCTGTCCAGGTGGATTTTCTGGAGCTCAGAAAAATTTTTGAACATATTAAGAAGCAGTCATGAGAAAATTAAAGTCTTGGGCTAGTGACCATGACATTATAGTGTTAAGTGTCTAGTACTCTGCTTACATTGGTTAGTGTTAGTGAGAGAGAGAAAGAGAGATCAGAACATGTTTTTAATTTTCACCTGCAATAAGCTTTATCAGAGACAGATTATTTTAAGGCACCTGTTTCCTTTATTAGTTTAGCATCCAGGAGACACAGGTGATCAATTGCTGAGAGCATTTAACAGTAATAGATCATTATATTAAAGTTTGTTTTGACAGAGCCAAGACCCCTTTGGGTCTGAGGGTGTAAATATCTTTGGACTGTTCCTTACTGCCTGGGTATATCTGATGGTCCTCAGACTCCAGCTCTATGGTGATCCTGTAACAATTAGCTGAGTAGTCAATCAGAAGAGGGAACCAGGAAGAGAAAAGCTTGTGGGGTGAAACCTCATTCTTCTGGAATTGGTGATAAGGCAGTGGATCCTGATGTCCTCTGGAATCTAAGAGAAAGCAGGGCCCTGTCTGTGTCACTGCTGACCGGTCTGGAGTGAGGCACATGGAGGGAGCAAATGAAATGAAAGCTCCTACCTTAGCTGGAAGATCTCTTCCCATTGAGTAACCCTGAAAGTACAATTAAGTCTGGTGAGATGGGTAAGTAAGGCTGTCCCCCTACCCTGACAATAAGGGAAATGAGAAGGAGAAGTAGGACCTCATCCCTCAGGATGATTAAGTGGCTTGGTGGCCAACAGGAAGGAAACAGATCGCCCCTATGCTGCATCCTGTGAGCCCATGGCCAAGCCTAGGAGTCTGCTGGAGGTCTTAGTTTGTCCCCATGCCACTCACTGCCCAGGAGCAGTCAGCTGACCAGTTATCTCTCTAGATGGCACTTTGAACAAGGCTCAACTGATAGCCTGGCAGGGTACACACTAGCCTGCATGACCTTCTAAAACAGGGACCTGGAAGCCCTTATGCAGCCGCTCAGATAGCGTGTGCCAGCATTTGGCAATTCTGTTCATGGGCTTTCTCACCTCTCCCATGGTACCTTAAACGCCACACCTGAAACTTCCACCTGTGGGGTCAGGAGCCTTGCTCTCCAGATGCTTCAGTTTAGCCCTGGTGTCAGGGAGCTCTGAGAGACAAGAGACAGATTTTATTCCATGTCTTGATTATTTTTATAGTTTGCTAACTTTGGGACAGCTTAGGAAGATCCCCCAGGAGGGAGGCTGTAAACTGATCTCTGTTAAAGAGTCAGCCAGATTATTATGATCCCAATGTGGGTCCTGGTTATAGACTTATTTGCTTAGCAGCCCACCTGATACCGGAGAACAGAGTAGAGGTCAGATAGGTGAAGATTGTTTGGAATCAGAGATTGCTCAGGTTTAGGAATGCTCGTGGTCAGGAGACAGACTCAGAAAGGGAGGTTTAGAGCTTAGGTAACAGAGTGGGGATAAGGCAACTCTTTTCATTTGTCCATTCACTGGCAGAAGTTAGATAATTCCCGTGAAATATCAGGATTCAAGCACCCATTACATGGCCAAATTTACTGGTATCTGGGGATAATTAAGGCATTTGTCAGAGAAGGAAGCCTCCATGTCCCATGACTGCAGCCAAGAGAAAAATAAAAAATTAAAATAACAGAATCCCAAGCTCCCATCTTGGGCTTCCATGAAGACAGGTAATCTTTGGAAATTATAACCACAAATTACACTACTCGTTATCATGGTAGGGGCAAGGGCTGGGAGCATACGTACCAGAGGAGCCCCCCGGTAGTCCGAACCTCCCCCCCCAGTCCAGACAGCATTCAATACTTCATCAAGAGAGAATGTGTCATGGTGTGCAGCCTGAGGACCCCCCCTGGGGAGGGTGTCCAATGCAAGAAATATATCTCAGGCTACAGTCACGGGAATGGGAAAACTCACCAATCTGGTTAGCCAGTGTACTGGCAAATGAAAAGAGCGAAGCAACCAGTTGTAGGTTCAATAAACCTCGGTCCAGGGTCCGGGATGCAGAGTGCTGGGAGAACCCGGTTCATCTCATTATATGTTTTAAAAATATAATACGTGGTGCTGTTGCCAGGTGAAAAGGTCATGAGACATGACAAAACCCAGTGTCAGAGCTTTATTAGGAGGAGGGGGACAGAAGAGAGTAAGCAGGCCTGGGAGAAGAGGGGGGGGGGTGGCAGAGAAGAGAGAGGAGTCTGTGTCTGGCTTCTTAAGGATTCCTCTGCGCATGCTCAGGTGGGCTTCCAGAGATCCGCCACACATGCACTGATTGCATGACTGCGCTGCGCGCATTTGTGTGATCATGCAGCACACTGATGACGTAGGATGTAAGCCCCCTGCTTAGCTGCTGAACTGCGCATGTGTGGTTAAGCAGCTGGAGTGGCAGAATCCTAACACCCTACCTCCCAGACCCGGTCCTCAGCACCTCCTCTGCTTGCTAAGGCATCTACCCAGCTGCAGAAGCACCTCCTCCAGGAAGCCCTCCTACCTCTTCTCTCAGAGCTCCCTGCATTCCCGCAGGATCTCCCTTCTGTCATTTTCGAAGGCAACATCATCATTGCTGCCAGGGCAGAGATCTGGAACTACTCCTTTTTACTTATAAAAGTAGGAACTAGGGATGGGGTTATAACTCAGCGGTAGAGCACTTGTCTAGCACATGCAAGATTGTAGGTTTAATCCCCACCACTCCAAAAAGACAAAAGCAGGAACAACCCCCATTTGTACCCAGAAATGTGAAATATTTATTAAAAGCATGCAGAAGAAATTTTAAATGAAAGTCATATTCTCACCACCCAAAGACATGCTACCCATAGGAAATGAGTACATGTATGTGGACACCTGCACATATACCACCAGATAAAGGGAACACTGGGAAAAAATTTCTGTTAGGAAAACAATGCATGGCATCCAACTGGATATTGCCATGGGACACTGAGGACAGAGGCCTTTGGAGATAGATGAAGGCAGCTCCCAACAGCCAGCTTGGTGCTAACAGAGGGGCTCACTGTATGACGTAATGGCGTACACTAAGAGAACAAAGCCCTGTAATCAATCCGTAACGCCAACCCAGGGATGAGCATCTACCAGACCACAAGGGCAACCAAGCGTTCCCTGTCTGGCAGATAGGACTGGCAGTGCTCCGTGGATCCCATGTGCCAGCTAAGAGTGATCAAGGTGCCTATCATAAACTTACCTCCACTCCCTGGCAGCATCCAATCCAGAGTGAAGCCTGCTGCCTTCAGCCCTTCCCCCGAGTCTTCAGAGTCAAGCCCAGACCACAGAATTCCCCCTTTCAGATGCCCCTTCACAGAGACGCTCCCCACAGCATTCAGTGAACCCCTATCACCATCTCCATCTCCAAAGGCCTCTCAAGCCACTTTGTTCAACAGGTGTTTTCCTGGTGTCCATTGCATTTCCCTGTCTCTACCTTCACTATCAAAACCACAGCACACCTGATTTTAGCCTAAAGACGGAGAGCCACTTCAGAAACCCATTAAAGGAATGGAACTCCATCCAGGAGGGGATCCTTGATTCTGGAACAGTACCCGCTGGTGCCTGGCACTCAGTTCCAGCGGGAGTGTCAAAGCTACTCCCTCAGGGGGGGGAGGAAGCCTGGAAAATTGTGTATCCTTGCTGGCCAGACGGAATGGAAAAAAACGCAAAAGGCTAAGCAACATTTCGGACACTAGTCAACAGCACAACAGGAGCAGTCACAGGCAACCTGGAACGAAATGTCTGAAGAGCGGAAAGTACTGCTGGGTGGGCCCAGAGGTGGCATGGTGGATAAAGGCGCTCGCTGCCAGGCCTTGTCATCTGAGTTCAATTCCCAGGGTCCCCAAGGTGGAAGGCAAGAACTGACTCCTGCAAGTTCTCTTCTGACCTCCCTCACCAACAGGCCATGGTATGCATGTGCCCCCCAACAGAGTCAATTAGAAATAAATACATAGTGGCCAGGCAGTTGGTAGCAAATGCCTTGAGTCCCAGCACTTGGGAGGCAGAGGCAGGTGGATCTCTGGAGACCAGCCTGGTCTACAGAGCAAGTTCCTGGACAGCCAAGGCTATACAGAGAAACCCTGTCTCGAGAGAAAAAAAAAGTTAAAAAAAAAAATGTAAAAAATGGCATCTGGTGATGAATGAATTCACAAGGTGGGAGTCTGTCACCCCTGATCATGGAGGGCAGTGAGCGTTCAGACAGCCAGAACAGGAGTGTGACACCGGCAGGCTCTGCTTCTGTGATATTTTTGAGACAGTGTGTAGAAGGAGGTACAGCGCTCCTGACCCTCTCTGTGTCCCTGGAGAAGAAAAGTTAAGTCATGAAGAAGGAGGAACAAAGATGTGGAGGTGAGCCGTCCTGAGCTACAACTCCAGTGCCTCATTCTACGTCCTTGGCCAAGGTCATGGACAGCTCCAAAGCTCAGCCCTGCTTTAGTCCGCGTCCCATTGCTGTGAAGAGACGTCATGACCACAGAGACTCTTACAAAGGAAGACATGGAACTGGGGCTGGCTTACAGATTCAGAGGTTTAGTCACGGCAGGAAGCACGGTGGTGTGCAGACAGACATGGTGCTGGAGAGGTAGCTGGGAGTTCTAAGTCCCTGCAGGCAGCAGGAAGAGAGACACTGGGCCTGGCTTGAGCATTTGTAACCCCAAAGCCCACCCCCAGGGACACACTTCCTCCAATGAGGCCACACCCACTCCAACAAGGCCACACCTCCTAATAGTGCCACACCCTAATGACCAGGCATTCAAATCTATGAGCCTGGGGGGGACATTCCTATTCAAACCACTACAGCCTCCATCTCCTTCCCACACAGAGGACAGTACAAACTCGTGCCACAGACCCAGGGCAGGCATCTTGACTACAGCAAGCCCCTCTGCACGGTATGACTGGGCATACCTGACCGGGCATGTGCTTTGAAGCCAAATCACAGTTGCATCCTCTTAACGCTGAGTGGGGCCTCAAGGACTATGGGGAAGCTTTGAGTGTCGAGACTGTACCCTGGGCTCTTCTTTCACACCCATTCCTTCCCCAAGCTTGTGTGGTGACTCAGGAATGCACCTCAAAGGCACCACCAGCAGGATGCCAGACCTGGGGTTCCAAAGGTGCGGGTTCAATCCTCAGCTCCATTGGCTTCTTGTACAACAGTCATTGGACTCCCCCCTACAGCAGCTGAGAGCAGAATGCACACTTAGAACCTGCCCAGCCTCGGTCCTCAGCTCAGCAAGGACAATCCTACCCCTGCTGACCCCTGCCAGGCTCTAAGGGAGGCTCTGTGCTCAGACACTCTGGGGTGCTATGGTGGTTGCTTTGATGGAAGCCTTGGCCTGTCTGCCAGCCTCTGGATGGGGCATGTCAGCAGATTGGCAGGGCAAACACAGGCTTCTCTGTGGGCCCTGCTGGGTACTTCTCTGGATGCAGCTTTAAAGCTGTGGGTCTGTGTCTATTGTGTCTTCTTATCTACTTTGAACAGCCGACAGGCTACCTTCTGTGCACAGAGGTGGGGGTTGCGAGCAGATATGGAACACCATAGTCACAAAAGGTATCACCAGGCCATCCCTGAGGGCTTGGCAGCTAGCCTTTTGGAGCTCTGTCCCCTCGATAAGTGGGGACGGAGAGGCCCTCAAGGCAGCCTGAGGCTACATGGGTGGGCAGAGAGGTCTTACGTACATAACGACCTGACTGGGCAGAGCTGAACTTTCCACTGCAAGCAGGACTCTTTGCCTTCTAGAACCACAATGTTCTCCAAAATTCCTGCCCCTCCGGGATGGAAGATTCGAGATACATTAGGATGAAACTGACATCTATTGACCATGTAAATTGGGTTTATTTAGAGGGCCTGCTTTCTTGCATCGGCTTCTCTGTCTCCCTCTGAGAGGTGGCCTGACTTCCTGGTCATCACTGGAGGGAGCTTCACCAGGTGCTCTGAACTGGGAAGAGCAAGAAGCAGGGCTGAGCAGAACCGAGCGGGGCTGAGCAGGGCTGAGCAGGGCGGGAGATCTCCTCCCTTGCTGGCCACACTTCTGCCTCAGCCAAGGCCCAGTCTGCTCTTTAGATTCCTCCTCCCCCCAAAGTCTTGGGCTGAGACTGGGGTTCTGCTTTTTTGATGGGGGGCAGGAGGGGTGGTGATCTCATCCTTGAAGGGGATTAGTCACCCGAGAGACAGGGACGGAGCTGGGGGCAGGACGGAGCCTGACACTATGTAAATGAGTCATCTTCCCGTCAGCTCCACCCGGGCCTGGGCTTGACAGATGCTCCCCAGGAGAGACTGTTAAACTGGAGCTACCCGGAGGCAAGAGTAGTTAGCTGGCTTTTAATAACTCATTTTGTTGAATGATTTCTGGTGAGGAGAGAAGAGTTGAACCCCAGAGATGAGGCACAGAGTGGGGGTTAACCGAAAACCCAGCAGGAAAGCTGTGCCCGGGCTCAGCGCTCCAGGGAACTGCTTTAAGCTGACAGCTTATCAAAACCTTTCTCGACTTGAAAAGCATTGGCCTAGAGGCTGGGCCGTGGCTCAGCGGGAAGGAGCTTGCTGAGCATGCACACGTGCACAAGGCTTTGGATTCCGTGTTTATCACCAAGAAAGAAAACCCCTGGTCTGCACCATGGGATTGAGCCCTGTTTTCCCAGCTGCCCTGTCCCCTCAGCCTCCTGCCATTAAACAGAAAATCATCCCAGAGCCCCCCAAAGACAAGCCAGGCAGGCAGGATAGTGGGGGGAGGGGGGAGTGCTTTTGCCACGTGACTGACTGGCTCCTGCCACTGTATCCAGAGTCACTGAACATTGGCGTGAGATGGACACTCAGCCCTGTACCCACAGAGAGACCTACACCCAACACTTCTGCCTTTTGAATTAGCCCAACCACAAGCAGCAACAAACACAGAAGTGTCACTCTGCCTTTCCAACAACAGCCCCACATCTCTGTCGCCTGTCTATTATCTGTCTATCATCTGTCTATCTATCTGTCTGTCTGTCTGTCTATCTATCTATCATCTATCTGTCTATCACCTATCATCTATCTATCACCCAGCTATTACCTATCTATCATCTATCACCTATCATCTGTCTGTCTATCTCTCCATATATCATCTACCTATCAATCTATCTATTGTAGAATATTTGATCACACTGTGAACCCCAAGATTTCGTTATTTACTGGAAAAGTCTGTTTACACAGAGAGTAAGAGGGTGTCAGGAGGACAGCTAGAGAGACCCACGGGAAGTAGATGGGAGGGACAGTCAGCTTGAGGAGTCTTGTTTGAGATGGTGTAGGAGAAAGCTCTTTCTGGGATGTCAGCTGAGGAGGAAGGTGAGCTGGGTGCTTTCTCTGCCTCTCTGAGCTAGCAGGCTTTCACTCCAGTGTCTGGCTCCTGAGTCTTTATTGGTAAAAATTGAATGACTGAGATTTAGTTAAAAAAAAAAAAACTATCTATCTATCCGCTATCTATCTATCTGTCTGTCTGTCTATCATCTATCTATATATTCCAGGTCCGTGGCTCGTGGCTCGTGGCCCAGCAAGTCTCTGACCACAGAGTACGGACAGAGTACGGCTGAGAATCTCTTTCCTCTCATAGAGCCAGGCTGCACTTCACCCACACTGCAGCCCCTCCCCTCACAGCCCACCCCACTCTCCTTTTCTATGTCCAGAGAAAGGGCCTCAGCCCAGCTTTGTATGAGTCGGTCTGTCTGTCTGTCTTTTTGTTTTTGTTTTTGTTTTGTTTTTTTTGTTTTGAGATAGGGTTTCTCTGTGTAGCTCTGGCTGTCCTGGAACTCACTCTGTAGAGATCCACTTAAGAGCCTGATTGTGGGCTCAGTAGCTAAGAGCACTGGCTGCTCTTCCAGAGGACCAGGGTTCAAGTCCCAGCAGCCACATGGCAGCACCCAACTGTCTGTAATTTCAGTTTCAGGGGACCTGACACCCTCACACTAATGCACATAAAATAAAATGAAATAAATGATTTAAAAAAGAGAGAGAGAGATATCTGCTTGCCTCTGCTTCCCTAGTGCTAGGATTAAAGGTGTGTCACCACCACCCCCACCCCCCCACCACCCCCACCCCCCCACCCCCCCCACCCCCACCCCCCCCCCCCCCACCACCACCCCCCCCACCACCCCCACCACCCCCACCACCACCACCACCACCACCACCACCACCACCACCACCACCACCACCACCACCTGGCCTTCCTATGAGTCTTAGAATTCTTGAGGGCTGAATTAAATTTGAATTTAGCCAATTCAGACTTATCGGGGTGCATGCTTGTAATCCCAGTCCTGAAGCAGGGGGATTGCTGAAAGTTCAAGGCCAGCCTGGGTCATAGAGCACGATTGTCTCAAAACAGTGTCAAAGGAGACGGTGATGTTGGGAAAGGCTTCCTGGAGACAGGTGGGTCTCTGTGCCAGGGTTAGCAAATCAAAATCCATGTCCTGCAGTTGCTGCTCTAGTTCACATAGGAAATCGTCTTTTAGTAAACGTATGTCCAAGTGGAAATTCTAATTAACTCTCTACAGCTGGGCAGAGTCCAACCAAGACATCCTCCAAGATACCTACTGACATATTTAACTTAAATGTATATCATAATGACTTCAGTTGATGTATAGCAGATTCATGTGGAGATGTTTGTTAAAATGCAGATTACTGGGTACTAAATAAACCCTCTGGAAGAAGACATGTCCTGGAATCTACGCTGAAGTCATACAGCCCAGCTGCTTTGGTACACCCTGACTGTTACATCATCCTGGGGAAATTCTTAGTGGCATTTTTAGTCTCCAAAGAATGCCGGAATGGACTATAAATCACATCCCTCTCCCCGGAGTCAACAGAGCAGCACCTTCAGGCAGAAGTTTCCAGAGGGTGATGACCCAAGTCTCCCACTGCCCCAGGGCAGTACAGCCTCTGACATACCAGTCCACAAGCTCCTCTGCTTCCCTGTAGACTTCCTTGCCTGTGTTGCCGGGGGCGGGGGGGGGGGGGGGGCGGGAGGGTGGGGGGGGTGGTGGTGGTGGTGGTGTAGTTACGCCCTTTTCCCAGAGTGGCTGGATAGAAAAAGAGTGTCAGTGTCCAGCGTCTCATAGAGGCTACCACCCAGGGTTGAATGATGCCTATTAGCGGTGTCTGCCCGATCTCAGTCCCAGGTTCCTCAAGTCAAACCACAAAGGCCCTGTCCACAGGGCCCCGTTTGAGAAAACAGAGCAGACAGTCTGTGGGAATGAGCATCACAGCTTTTGTCAGAGTGTCATAATAAAGCCCCAAGTCTGCTCTTGGCGGACTGGGATGGCAGATCGATTGTGGCGTAAACCAAACAGCAGGCTTGGTGTTTTGTTTGTGGGGACAGGTTGCACTTTTGCAGGGTATGACAGGTGAGGGGCAGCCTCAGTTTCCTGGGAATTTCATTTCCTGGGGCTGGGGATTTAGGGTCCTTCTTCAGATTCAGCCTGCGTTGTGTGCCCATGCGCTGCCTGAGCTTGAGGGGGCAGCTACTCTACCGAGGAAAGCAATGTATGGGCCAGCTCCTCAGCCTTCCCCAGAGCCTGTGCCCATCTTGTTGATGGGGTGGGAAGATGGCTCATCTTGTCTACTGAGCTGAACTAACGATGCATGGTTTATAGTGGAGAGTAGTGAGCCCAACGAAGCAGACCTCAGAATAAGACAGTAGAAGACACACTCAGGCCTCCAGGCCCGCTGTCACCTCGAACTGAGAGGCCACACAGCTAATCACACGCCCAGTGTCATTCCAGGGGTACAGTCATTGTCCTTCCAAGTGGTTGTGCTGAGTGGAAACTGAGCGCGGGCCACGGAAAGATTCCAGCACGGGTTCTGGCCCTGCTCTATGTAGGAACAATAGGAATAGGCTGCGTACAAGTAATTTGGTATTAAAGGCCACTTATCTGGTATTGGTCATCTTGCTGAGACCCTTGGAAGGTTCAGCTTTCCAAGAAGCCAAATCTGCAACCTAAACCCAAATGCTAAAGGAAGACCTCAGTAGTTTGGAGTGGGGGTGTTAGAGTGCCCACACACACTGGAGAATGGAGGAAATAGTCTTGGCCACATGGAGTAGGGTGGGCCTGTGGGGACCTCAAGGGAGAGATGAGTACCCTGACTGTGGTCAACCAGACCTTTATCTAGAAGCAACAGACATCTCATATGCTGTGCCCAAGCCCTGGGTCAGCTCTTATCTAAATGACCAGTGTGTCTCATCTGTGCTACAGAAGGTAAGCCCACCTTGGAGAATCAATGAAGATCAGTGTGCCTCCACATGTCCAGGTCGAGGGGGGTAGCTGTAACCAAGAGCCACAAAGGCCTCTTAGCAACCAGAGGCAAGACACTCACTCAGGGATAACACTCTTCTCCCTGACTCCCCACTTCCCAGATGTGGGGCCCTGGCAACTGCTTCACCGTAACCCATGGTTTCTTCAGTGGAGTGGAGCCTGCCTCTGTAACACGAATCTTAAAGGGTCTTTATAACTTGTAGAGGCTGCATGAGCTGATACGCGCAGAGCTAGCACAACGTGCAGGGCAAATGCCGTGGAATCGGTTGTGAAAGGGGCTGACATGCACAGAGAGCAGCTTCGTCTCCACGGTTGTCCTTAAGGACTTCCTTTTTCATCCTTTCACAGCATCTTCCACAAACACCAGCGTTTCCAAACAGCCTTCTTGAGATGGAGACTCATCTCCAGGTCCCAAATCCAGCCTTCTAGTTCACCTCCTGCCAAAGCCTAGTGTGTTTCTCCTGCTCTGGCTGGACCTGTGGCTCAGGAGTGTGGGTGCAAGGGAGGTCGTGGTAGGGCTGCAACACTGCCTTATGTCACTGGGCCCTTAACATCCCCTTTTGGCTCTTGCTGGTGGGCTACACCACCCACTCTAAGGACAGGCATGAGCCCTGGGTTCAACTCCTAGCACCAACCAACCAATACTCATAGCCAGCGAGCTAAACAGAATGAGAAAAGGGCCAGGGTCCCGTAACCCCTTTCGAGGAAGGCCCTGCACTGGCCTAAAGAACTCCCATTAAGGCCTCACCTTGAAGGTTCCATCATCACCTCCTAATAGTGCCTAGACATCAGGCCTTCAGCAGATGAGAATTTGGAAGCTATTCAAGATCCAAAGTAGCCAGGCGTGGTGGTGAATGCTGTAAACCCATCACTTAGGAGCCAGCAGCAGGAGAATTAGGGGTTAAAGGTCATTTTTTAATACATAGCAAATATGAAGCTAGCTGTGCTGAATGAGAAATTGCTCTCCCCCACCCACCCTTGAAAAGATCCGAACAGTAACGGTAAGCAAGGCACAGTGGCATGCATCACCCACAGGGAAGTTGAGGCAGAAGGAGGTCTTTGAGGCCAGTCTATAGCACCTTTGAGGTAAAGACTGCTCCCATCACTACCCTCTTTCTTCCATGCTGTGCAGGTATACCTATCAGGTTTCCACTCAGACAGATGGCCAACACAGCCTCAGACTCTGAGGACACTGTAGGTCATCCTAGAATTCTCCCTACATTCCAATCCAATGTTTGTGCAGGTACACTTGACTGCCTGTAGCTTCACCAGTACCCAGCTAGGATGGAGAGCTGCCGGTTCGTCCTCTGATATCTCTCTCTCCTCTCTGGTTTTTGTTTTTTTTTGTTTTTGTTTGTTTGTTTTGTTTTGTTGTTTTTGTTTTGTTTTGTTTTGTTTTTTGAGCTAAGGCTCGAACCCAGGGCCTTGCGCTTACTAGGCAAGCGCTCTACCACTGAGCTAAATCCCCAACCCTCCCTCTGGTTCTTTTGAGACAGGGTTTCTCTGTGTAGCCCTGACTGTCCTGGAACTCATTCTGTGAACCAGGCTGGCCTTGAACTCAGAGATGTGCCTGTCTCTTCTCTGCCACCCAAGTGCTGGAATTAAAAGTGTACACCACCACCTCTCGACCTCCACCACCACCTCCTGGCCTCTGACTGTTCTCTTAACAACCGCCCACAACCATGAGTGAGTGACCTAAGGGGTACATGGAAGAAGCCTACACACAAGGACTCCAATATCTCAGATGCATCTCCCACCAATATTCAGGATAATTTCTAGACTTTCAGATACCTGGGGGTGTTCAGGGTACCCTAGTTGTCAAACCTGTTTTGTTAGTAAATCCAGCATGGATATATCTGGCTGGACATAGTGTCACACACCTGTAATCCCAGTAGTCTAGAGACAATAAGGGATCCAGAGTTCAAGGCCAGCCTTGGTTATGTAGCAAATCTGAAGCCATCCTGGACTACATGAAAACCCTGTTGAACCTACACACACACACACACACACACACACACACACACACACACACACACACGAAAAAAGAGAAAAAAAAAAGAGGAAGAATGAAGAATTCAACATGCCACAGGTTGTTCTCAGTATTGAGACTTTAGCTGAAAAATGGAAAGAATAGGAAAGTGCAATTCAACATTCTCATAACTAGACCAAGCACCAGTTTTCCAGACTTAGGACTTTTCATTTCTTTAGGAATTTAACAAAGGAACACCTCCACTAGAGGTTCTGTTTCCCACTGTGACAAAGAGAGGTGGTGGTGTGTGAGGGCCAGGATCAAAATTCAGGTCTCTTAGGCGGGTATGGAGCTCAGCGGAAGAACACTCGCCAGCCTTGCTCCATGCACGGCTGCATCCGCTAATGGCAACAAAATAACAAAACATCCAGTTGTTTTTCTCTCAAACTCTAATAAAATAGTCCTTAAGCTTAAATAGGTAAGTTATAACAAAAGTTGTAACACTCTAAAAATCAAGAATTTTTTCTTATCGTGGAGGTGTGAGAAAACACATAAAATGCAACAGTTTAACACATCCAACACAGCTAGCATTTGGGTGACATTTTGAGGACCCCTGTATGTAAATCACAATTCCCTGCACCCTCTCCCCAAGAAAGCCCCTACTCTTTCTTTATAATTTGATCAATCAAGTAGGCATCCCTTATAAAAAATTGTATTATATTACTGAAACAGTGCAGGTTATTTCCTTTACAGATTCTTTTGTTTAACATCCTTTTTTTGTGTGAGTTTCATTGTATTGTAAATAGCTATGGCTCATGGTTTTTGTTTTTGGTTTTTCTTCAGTGAGTGAGGTTCCCCTGTATTGAGCAGACCATGGTCTAGTTACGTTGCTGGGCACTGGTTTATCAATATAGGACTTTATCTGAATGGGGTGTGTGGGTGCAGGTGCCTAAGGCTTTGAATGGCAGAGACTTTGGACCCTCTGCTTCTAGAGTTACAGGTGGCTGTGAATCACCTAGATGCTGGAGTATCTACTAAGGTCCTCTGCAAGAGCAGTATGTGCTCTTAATCACCAGGCCATTTCCCCAGACGCCAATCTGCAACTTTCTAAATTTATTTTATTTTGTTTTTGAGACAGGGTCTGAAGGGACTGGCATCAGCTCAGGACCCCCAAGAACAAGTTCTCAGCACAAAGGAGATTTATTTGCCCCAGAGAGACAGAGGATAGGGAATGAGAGATAAAGACAAGAGATAGAGGATCAGGGAGAAGGGGAACGGAACCAGGGAGAGGGGGAAGGATATTTGTTTGGGAGGGCCAGAGGACTGCCTCTGGATAAAGAGGAGACAGACATGGCCCATAGGAAAATGGCACTTTGTAAAGAAGGGGAAACCCATGTTAGAATGAGGTGTTTAATTTTAATTGGGCATGTTAATTAGATGAACCAAGAGGCGCTTTTGATTGCTGGACTTCAATACTTTGAGAGCTGGTCCTTGGTAGTCGGTGTCAGGAGGAGGAAGTGGCCAAATAGGAAGTAGAACTGGGTGGCTAGCTTTAGGAATGTAATCTAATGGTTTTTAGAGAGGAAGATGGAATGGAGAGAAGGGAGCCACGTTTGCCATGCTCGGGCTGGCTAGAGTCCCTTCAGGGTCTCCTAATCCTAGGCTGGCTAATAATTTACTAGGTAGGCGAGGATAACCTTGAACTCCTCATCCTCCTGCCTCTACCTCCTCAATGGCTGGGATTGTAAGCATTCATCACTGTGCCTACACTGTACCTCCACATGCACTAATATAAATACGGAGTTGAATTCTTCATGATCCCAAGAAGTAAAGTTTGGCTTTAGATTACGGTAAAATCCTTTCACAGTCCTGTACAAACCACTAACATTTTGTTTTGTTACTGTTATTGGCTTTTTTTCATTCTTTTGTGGCCAAATTTGGAATGCAGCAAATAAACCATCTTTCTCAATGAGTAATAGCATAGGCTTTTCCTTGAACTTGAGTCAGTGAGCGTAAAATGAATAGATGGCTTGGGCGTTTCCTCCAGGGAATCAAGAAAATGATTAGCATACACGCTTAAGGAATTTGCTCTGTTAGTGTTAGGGAGTATTTTCTCTGGCTTATTTATGGAGACAGTAAGCCAACTGGGACAACGCATCCTTGATTTCTTCCTAGAGCTGGACCTACCCCACGGCAGCACACGGGTTGTCCCTTTCTGTTGGGCGTGAAGGAAGTGGGGACACCTCTGAAGCTTTGCTCCCACAGGCATGGAAATGTGTGATGTGGTCAGACAGCGCAGATTCCAAGCACCAAGATAATCAAGACCCGCCCCGCCCCCTTCTCACCCTGCCCCCTTCTCAAGCAACTCCAAAGCGCACACTGGTGGGGCAGCCAGACCTCCTGTGGGAATCCGTTAACAAATCCTTTAAATCCCAGCTTTCAGCAAATGAGTAGGTAGGTTTCCTTTCTTAATTATAAGGGTTGAGAACAGCAAGCAGCTGCCTAGGTCTAGGACAGACCTTCCAGCCGTAGACCAGCACCACAGGACCCAGCTGGGCCAAAACACTTTCCCTTGGCCATGGTCTGAGCGAGGGTGACTGATAGTGATCCTGGACAGAGGGGGATCAGCAGAAGCCCCGTGGCTGGGGAGAGGAACTTGTCCCCCTAAAGGATCCTTGTGTGAAGTTGGTAAGTGAACCAGAGCTATCTGGTCATTCTCTCTCACTGGTCCCAGAATAAGCAATCGCAATTACAAGATGTCCTTCTGGAAGTCCAGCCCAACAAGGCTGTCTGCCTGGGAGTCCATTAAAAAAAAAAAAAAAAACAGTTAGGGGAACAGGTGTTACTGTAGGCTTTGCGGGCAGCTCGGTGGTTTGTGTCTGCGCACCTGTTGCTGCTTGGCAGAGCCTATTGGGCTCATCCTTGTGCCTATCTGCCCTACCCATGTTGTGTAAATATCCCCATGGCAAAGGGGTTCCCATGATTGTCAGGATAGGAGTTGGTCCCGCATCTGTATTCGGCCTGTCACACGCCCCCACCAGATAGGGACCACCTGCCCTCGCTGACCCTGGCTCTTATCTTCCACAGGTTTCGGCATGACCACCCCAGCCACAGTGGGCGGGAAGGCCTTCCTCATCGCCTACGGACTGTTCGGCTGCGCGGGGACCATCCTGTTCTTCAACCTCTTTCTGGAGCGCATCATCTCGCTGCTGGCTTTCATCATGCGCGCCTGCCGAGAGCGCCAGCTGCGCCGCAGCGGCTTGCTGCCGGCCACCTTCCGTCGGGGCTCGGCGCTGTCCGAGGCCGACAGCCTGGCGGGCTGGAAGCCCTCGGTGTACCACGTGCTGCTCATCCTGGGCCTGTTCGCCGTGCTGCTGGCGTGCTGCGCCTCGGCCATGTACACCAGCGTGGAGGGCTGGGACTACGTGGACTCGCTCTACTTCTGCTTCGTCACCTTCAGCACCATCGGCTTCGGGGACCTGGTGAGCAGCCAGCACGCCGCCTACCGGAACCAGGGGCTCTACCGCCTGGGCAACTTCCTCTTCATCCTGCTCGGCGTGTGCTGCATCTACTCGCTCTTCAACGTCATCTCCATCCTCATCAAGCAGGTGCTCAACTGGATGCTGCGCAAGCTGAGCTGCCGCTGCTGCACGCGCTGCTGTCCGGCGCCCGGCGCGCCCTTGGCACGGCGCAATGCCATCACCCCGGGCTCCCGGCTGCGCCGCCGCCTGGCCGCGCTGGGCGCCGACCCCGCCACCCGCGACAGCGACGCCGAGGGCCGCCGCCTGTCGGGCGAGCTCATCTCCATGCGCGACCTCACGGCGTCCAACAAGGTGTCGCTGGCGCTGCTGCAGAAGCAGCTTTCCGAGACGGCCAACGGCTACCCGCGCAGCGTGTGCGTCAACACACGCCAGAACGGCTTCTCGGGCGGCGTGGGCGCGCTGGGCATCATGAACAACCGGCTGGCAGAGACCAGCGCCTCCAGGTAGAGCGGCTGCCCGCCCCCAGCGCCGCGGACCCGGCCCGGGCTGCGCGCCGCCGGGCGGGTTTGCTTCAATCCTCTCCGAGGCCGCGCTTTCTTAATCTTTATCCAATAAAAACGAAACAGAACAAAACAAAACAAAAACCACAAAAAACAAAAATGTTTTCTAAAGAAATACTATTTGGCCAGGCCTGACGTGACCAAAGGCAAGTTTTAGATGAGACTGTGATCTTTTGAGTCCCCTCTTGGAGAACCGTGCCCCCCTCAACAGATTTCCCTTCCAGGAAGAGAAAAAGTGGCATCCCACCCCCCCCCCCCCCTGCCAGTGTATACTGCAGCAAGGAGAATGCATTCCTGGGCTTTGCAGACAGGCACTGAAGCCTTCCCCATGCACATAAGCAGCTGGCAACCCCGAAGCATATGGTGCCGCCTTTCATGGCTCTGAATTACCTCCTCAGCCTTTAGAATCCTGGCCCAGCCTAGCAGCTTCCTTCTGGTCGTCAGAAGTGATATAGTCACAGTTTTGACAGGTGGGGGTAGGGAGCGCCATATGCTGCCTCCCCGTGTATATATATAGAACACCACTACACACGGGTCTGGTGTAGTATTATGCAATGAGAGGGAACGCAGCTCCAACCTGCAGTCCGTGGCATCTCCCCCACACTTGGAAAATGCAAATGGTGAGGGGCTTAGCTGGCCTTTCGCAGCCCGCAGCTAGTCCACTTCCTGAGTTCTGCTTGTGGAAAATCAGAGGGACCTGTAGGAAGAGGCGCTCTCAGACTGGGAGTCCTGCTCTGCTTCTGAGTGATCTCTGAAATGAGCTCCCCCCTCCCCACGACTTTCTTTTCATTCACAAGCTTCACGCACGCGCACGCGCACGGCCACTCTCCGGTACTAATCAGGACTGGGTGCCTCTTCTCAGATAAGATTTTGTTACTGTTGTCTTCTTAACCCTGTTGACCAGTTCAACCCTTCCCCTTTTAGAAAGCCTAGAGGGGCAGCGCACAGCCCCCATTCACCTCTTCTCTAATTTAGGGCTCGGCCCTCTACCCCAACCGGGACCTACAGCACCAGAAGCCAAAAGCAAATGTCAGGCCATTAAACTCCTGTGCCTACCACATAGTGTTTAGAGGCTGGCGCAATGAAACCACATTCTGAATCCTGTGTGGTCTCCAAATAAGCAGGTAGGTCTGTGTTCTCTCTGTGTGCCCTACACTGGAGGTGGAAGAGGCAGGAGGGAGGGAGATACAAGAACCCACGGATGGGAGAGATCATGGGATAAAAGTGATGTTCTGAATAATGGTCCTCAGGCTGAGGGACAGAAGCTCCCAGACTCATTCTCTGCAGAGGGGAGTCCAGATCCCCAAGGCTTCATTGAACTGGCAGAGTTTGAAGCTGTGAAGGAGCATACCTCTGCCCGTTGTCTCATCTGAAGAAATGCCAACATTTAAGGAAAGTGTCAGTTCACGGTGTGACCCAATATACACTTCTGTTAGGAATTTTACAAACGTTATCACCTCAATACTATCCCTCTCCCTGGCAAATGTGCCTGGAGTGTGTGTGCACATATGCACACATGTTCACTCACACACACATAACATTAAAAACCACATTTGAATGTCAAACTCTGATTTTCCCTTCCAGTTTCAGATAGGAAGGAAAAAATAATAACCCAGGGCACAGGGACTTGGTTAGTTTGGGTAATTTCCAGTCTGGTTTTGGGGTTGGTCTTTAAACACAGGCTCTAGTCTGGTATAAAACCAATGAGGTAGGGCTGACTGGAGAGAGATGGGCTTGCTAAATCCTCAAGGGATAGACCCCTCCAGAAGCCATGCTCCCAGGATCCACTGTGACTGCACATTGGGGCCAGCCCATGAGCTACCATCTGAACAATGGCTTTGGTCCTAGGACGGGACTACACAGTCTTAAGAGATGTGAGTCTCCAGTATGGGGCTTCTGACAGGACCTGGAAATAAAGCACCAGGCTTATCCCTTTAAAAGAAGAACAGATTAAAAAGCATCCAGTTAGAGATGTCACCTAGGCAACGGGAAATAACTTGGGGAGCTGAGCCATCCAGAGGGGGGGAAGTAGAGATTCCCATGGCAGAGGCATCTGGACCAGACAAAATAGCAGTTTGCCCATGGCGGGGGAGTCCTGATGACAGAACAGTAGGGCTAAGGCTCGGCCACCAAGTCACCACATAATAAGCCATCCAAGCCACCATACTGATGAATGCATAACGCTGCATGGAGTCCTGCCTCCTCAGGAGCAGGGGAGCAACCACCAGGATCCTCCTCCAGGGAAGAGAAATGCCAAGCACTCCTTGGCAGCCTCCTCTGTCACCAAGCTTCTTAGGCTCCCTAAGTTGCTTATGCTGCACACACAGCCTTAGATGTTTTCAGTTCCTTTCCTGTGCGTTGGCTTCGGAAGAAGGCAATTGGCTGCAGTTAGAGCAAAGCTTCTAAAGGAAGCAGACACATGGTTTGAGGGGGCAGGGCAGGGAAGCCCCTCTTTTCCTTCCCTCTCATGACTTCCCAGAGAAATGTCTGTCCTCCAAGTATCTCAGGATCCGGTGGCATGTGTACATTGTTGCCCCTGTCCCTCTGGTCCCCATCACACAACAGCCAATCTCAGTCCCACTGTGTGGTACTACAGACCATCCTTCTCTCCCCTGCCCAGACTAAAGGATTCAGTGTCCCAGATGCCTGGGTGTGGAGCTCTTAAAAAGCTGGGGCTCCTCAGGCCAGGGGACTTGATGGAGCAATAGAGTGATGTGGTGTGACCTCTTGTTGAAGGCGACACAGAGAAGCAAACACAGGCTCCCCTATCATCTTGGAAACAATGACATTGCTCAGGACCCCTTTCCTAAGAAGGGCTGCGTGTCCTTAGATGGCAACACCTCTCCCACGGTCACAGGTATCTCTAGTCTAACCCACGGCTGGCAGCTCCCCAGTGTTCTCAACTCCTGTGGGCTGCAACTCACCTGCCTAACCTCAGGTTCACACTCGCAGTGTCCTACCGGGTTGTGGGCTCCTATAATAACATGGTGTGACTCCCATAATCCTTTGTCTTCTGGTTGCGGCCACACAGAACGCAGAAACCAGGCTTTCTTAGAGTCGAGCAGGTAGATAAAGAAGGCATTGCTCACTAAAGTCACATAGTCAGCCCCTGAGTCTTCCAAATGAGGCCCAGGGTCCTGGTGGGATGGTCTACGGGCTGGGCAGTCTCAGGCCTTCAATCCTTGAACAGTGACAGAGAGTCCTGGCCTTTGCATGCCATGCATAGGTGAACCCGCACACAGCAGCCTTACAACCAGCTACTAGCCCTTTCCTCAAGGGCCCCTCCCAGGTGGGGCCACTTGAAGAAGAAAGATTTTTTCCTGTTTAATTCTCTAGAGATCTCCTCAGGCTTTGTTCCTCTCTGTGTCAGGAGTTTTATGTGCACTGTGCATGTGTTTATGTGTTATACAGAAGCCAGCATCCAGTCCCAAGTCTACCCCTAGAAAGAGCTGGTCCCCAAGACCCCCAGCAGGCTCCTCTTCCTACAGGTTCGAGAGTGAGGGTACCTGAGCCCTCATTAACAGAGGGGGTGCTTCTGAGGGACTGAGGTCAACAGCACCCCATCTAGTCAGCCACCACAGAGCCCGTGGGCCACCCGGGTCTATCTTAATGTATCCTTTTATACTCTTAGGGAAAAAAAAAGCACAAATCTCAGTGTCTGGGAGGCCCTGCTAGCCAGCAGCTCAGGGCACCAGCATCCAGAAGAGGTGCTGGGCTTGTCTGTCTGTAGCTAGGGTTGTTGGGTGACCCTGAAGGCACCTCCTGTAGAGTGGGAAGGGGAAGAACCTGCTGAAGCCGTGGGCTCGGTTGCACAGACATGTGGCCTGGACTCTCATGACCCTGGAGAAGCCTTGGCACCAGAAGGCATCCTGCCTTGTGACATCACTGAATGCAGAGCCAAGCCAGCCTCACTGTGCACTGAGGAGAAGCCATGGCCTTTCGGCACCAACCTGACTGGAGATCCTGTCCCTCCTCCCAAGGAAGCTGGCCCTGGCTTTACAACTCATTGTCTATGCTGCGTTCTCCGGGGAGGGGTTCCAGCATGCAGGCAAGCCTACAGCACTTGGAAACAACACATTTCTCCTTCTGAGCAGCACTTTGCTCTGAGAGAAGACTAAAGGGTATTTAAATTAACGATGAATAAAAAGCTGCCTGCCACCCTTTGAACTGTTTGCTTTCTGTCTGGTCTGAGCTCCTTTTCCTGCTCACACTGCCCCCCCCCCGGCCCCTCCCCCTGACTTCCTGCTCACACTGCCTCCCCAGGCTCCTCCCCCTGACTTCCTGCTCACACTGCCTCCCCGGGCTCCTCCCCCTGACTTCCTGCTCACTCTGCCTCCCCGGGCTCCTCCCCCTGACTTCCTGCTCACACTGCCTCCCCGGGCCCCTCCCCCTGACTTCCTGTTCACACTGCCTCCCCAGGCCCCTCTCCCTGACTTCCTGCTCACACTGCCTCCCCGGGCCCCTCCCCCTGACTTCCTGCTCACACCGCCTCCCCGGGCCCCTCCCCCTGACTTCCTGCTCACACTGCCTCTCCA
The DNA here is from genome assembly GCF_903995425.1 of Onychomys torridus. NCBI lineage: Eukaryota > Metazoa > Chordata > Mammalia > Rodentia > Cricetidae > Onychomys > Onychomys torridus. The sequence goes on from NC_050463.1 coordinate 16,303,068, forward strand.
GGCCCCTCCCCCTGACTTCCTGCTCACACTGCCTCCTCAGGCCCCTCCCCCTGACTTCCTGCTCACACTGCCTCTCCAGGCCCCTGACTTCCTGTTCACACCGCCTCCCCAGGCCCCTCCCCCTGACTTCCTGCTCACACTGCCTCCCCAGGCCCCTCCCCCTGACTTCCTGTTCACACTGCCTCCCCAGGCCCCTCCCCCTGACTTCCTGCTCACACTGCCTCCCCAGGCCCCTCCCCCTGACTTCCGGCTCACTCTGCCTCTCCAGGCCCCTGACTTCCTGCTCACACTGCCTCCCCAGGCCCCTCCCCCTGACTTCCGGCTCACTCTGCCTCTCCAGGCCCCTGACTTCCTGCTCACACTGCCTCTCCAGGCCCCTGACTTCCTGCTCACACTGCCTCCCCGGGCCCCTCCCCCTAACTTCCTGCTCACACTGCCTCCCCGGGCCCCTCCCCCTAACTTCCTGCTCACACTGCCTCCCCGGGCTCCTCCCCCTGACTTCCTGCTCACACTGCCTCCCCAGGCTCCTCCCCCTGACTTCCTGCTCACACTGCCTCCCCAGGCCCCTCCCCCTGACTTCCTGCTCACACTGCCTCCCCAGGCCCCTCCAGACCTGTGAGTGCCATAGGGAGTTACTCTACAAACTAGCAGAGGTCCCCCCGGGCCCGCCTGGGCTGAGGGTGGTAGAGTCCACGGCGTTCACTGAATCATGACCGTGCGCTCAAATCTGGGTGCACACTTGACCCTCCAAAGTGAGCTTGAAGGAAAATGCTGAGACCAGGCCCTTCCCAGGAGGGCACAGGGCAGGCGCTAGGATTCATCTTTTTTCAGTAGTGCAGGTGATTCTCAGAACTGCACAGAACTGGCTCAGCTCCTGGCTTTCCTCATCTCTCCAACGGGATCATGACTCCACATCCCACTTCCCTGAGAAGCATTTTATGAGGACACGGGCCAGAGGGCCCCTCTGGCTCCTCCTAGTTCTTGCTTTGGCAAACCTCTCCTTCACGGTAGCCCTCAGCTCTCGCTAGCTAGCATCATGGAGTCTGCTGAGAATTCCTCCTCCACACGCCCCTCCTAGTGATAAAGGACTATCAGGGAGTCTTTGACCACAACTGAGACTTTCTTGAGGAACTAGGGTCCCAGAAACTCAACAACCACCAAAACCACCCTGAGGTTTCAGGCCCTTGTCTGGAAATTTTGAAGAGTGGAATTTATGGACCATAGAGGGTGTTAGAGAGAATTTCATTGTAGACTAATAGATAGGCACTTAAGGGGTGTGGGGGGGAGTAGAGCTCCCCCGTAACAGGAGGGGTCCCAGGAAGTAGGGTACCACTGAGCCTTACTGCCTTGGAGTTAATGAGGCAGAGATGTTTTTGATGGAGTAAGAGAGAGGTGAAGGGGGGCTGGGTCAGCCCAGTTCTCCTGCAAGTGTCCAGAAGTTTCTGTTACTTCTTCAGTAGCAGTTCCAAGAGAGTGGTGTTTTTTCCCCCCCAGGGGGATTGGGATAAGGAACACAAATACACACACACACACACACACACACACACACACACACACACACACACACAAACATCATGCTCCCATTACCCGCCTATGGCTGTGGCAGAAACAGAGACATTTTTGGTTTAAACATTTTAAACATTTCTGGCATCTCAGCTCCAACCAGAATGAAGCTGCAAACAGGCCTAAGGACATTTCCTGTTTTTAGCCAAAGAAGAAACCCTGTCATATATATATATATATATATGACAGGGTTTCTCTGTGTAGCCATGACTGCCCTGGAACTAGTTTTGTAGACCAGGCTGTCCTTGAACTCACAGAGATCCACCTGCTCCTGCAGCCAGAGTGCTGGGGTTAAAAGCATGCACCCCCCACCTCCATCCCCAGCCCAACCTCTGGTTCTTACTAGCATTAGCCTGTTTCTTCCTTGTGTCCTAATGTTGGCCACATCCACCCTGACTCCACCTGCCTATCCTGGCCCCGCCCATAAAAAAATCTACAAACACCTCTAGAGTCTTGAGCTCTCCACACTGCTGACCACAACCAAATGCACAAGCTTCTCCCCTCTCCTGTCCACAACAAGGCTCTCATGACACTGCGTGATAAAATAAAACAAGAAGTTTAATCAGGGATGGACAGAGAAGTGGCTCAGAGGTTAAGAGCACTGGCTGCTCTTGCAGAGGACCCCGGGTTCAATTCCCAGCACCCACACGGCTGCTTACAATTGGCTCTAACTCCAGTTCCAGGAGATTGACACTTCCCCTGGCCTCCTTGGGCACTTCATACACATGATATGAATAAATACATTCAGGCAAAACACACACACACACACACACACACACCCCAATAAATAAATACTAAAAGTTCTAACAAACCACTGACTCTCTCTGCCAGTTCTTGCCTTTCGTTTTAATGCTGGACTCAGTTGCTGAAATGGTTTCAGGTTCTCCCGTGGAGTCACCCTGCCATTTAAAGCACCTTGACCCACAGCATTTCTGGAGGAAGGGCTTCCAACCATCCCACTTCCAATTGAGACCATTAGCGGCTAAAATGCTGGGCACACTGGCCTTCAGCCACCCAGCCAGCTCTGCCTTTGACTGGGGTCTCCAACTGTGGCTCAGCTATGTGACACCTTCCAGAGAGTGCTCTCTTCACTGAAATGATCCAGATGACCCTTGACGGCTTTTCAGGTCCTAAGGCCTGTGGTTCCTATGTCATTTTAGGAGCCTGTCAGACAATACCTGATGGCCAATCCTGTCTCCTCTATGGTCAATTACCTTTCTGTGAAGATACCTGTGTTCTTTTTTTGTTTTGTTTTGTTTTGTTTTTCGAGACAGGGTATCTCTATGTAGCTTTGTGCCTTTCCTGGATCTCATTCTGTAGACCAAGCTGGCCTGGAACTCACAGAGATCTGCCTGCCTCTGCCTCCCAAGTACTGGGATTAAAGGCATGCACCACCACCACCCGGTGTATGTTCTTAATAAGTACAAAAGAAAAGGGAACTTAACCATATGTCAAGCCAGGCTGTTGGACAAGAGGTTTGTATATTTATCATAATTGAAAAAAAAAAACAAAAACAACAACAACAACAAAAGCAAACATTGATGCTTTCTCACTCCAGTTTGTCCTGGGCCAGAGAGTCTAAGGAACTTCTCTAGTTTGGTGCTCTTTGTAGATGTAACCGTCTTGTTAAATAAGAAACACAGATCCAATTGCAGAGTTAAAAGCCACGAGGTCAGAGCAAGAGCTGAAAACCTTACCCTTCACTGCTTCTGCTATTTTTCCTCTCCACAAGAGACCTACTTCTGTGTGTTTTTTCTTTTTATAGACTTTCTGTTCTGCTTTCTCATTGGTTGTAAACCCAGCCACATAACCTCCTTGTCACTGCCTGTTTGTACAGACCTCAAGGTCTTCTACGGTTGATATTGAGATTAAAGGCATGTGTTGCCATGCTGGCTGTATCCTTGAACACACAGAGATCCGCCTAGCTCTGCCTCCCAAGTGCTGGGATTAAAGGCGTGCACCACCACCGCCCAGCTTCTGCTATGGCTTGCTCTGACCCCAAGGCAACTTTATTAATATACAAATAAAATCACATTTTACAAATATAGTATCACCACAGCTCTTGAAGCAGAGGCTGGAGAAAAAGGGTGAGAAAACATGATAACTGCAGACCCTGGACCCCAGGCTCACGATGACCAGTAACAAACAGGCTGGCACTTCAGCACAGTTCCTGGGGAGGGTCTACAGCCACAGGCACTCTGGAATCCTGGGACTGCTGAAGAGATATGGTCACTCTGATGCTGCGGAGAAAGCTTTCACACTGAGCCCACGGGGGAGGGGGCTGCAGGGAGCCTGCTGGTGACTCACAGGAAGAGGGAACAGGCAGAGCTGGCAGCATGGAGAGACCAGAGCCAGGCTCCTTCAGAAAGCTGCGTGCAGTTCCTGAGGTCTGGAGGGACAGACCAAAGGCGTGACAGATCATGAAGGGTCTCCTAATCCGAAGCAGGCTCACCTCGCCCTGAGGATACTGGGAAGCTAACAAGGGATCCTAAGGAAGCTTGGACTGAGAGTGGAAACAGGGATGACTGAAAAGCTAGGCCAACGGAAGCAATGACTAGGCCTGCTTGTGGGCAAAGGTCTGAGAGAAAAGCCAGCCAGCTCGCTCAGCAGGTAGATGTGTGACAAGCCTGAGACCTAAATTCAATCCCACGTGGTAGACAGAGAGCGTCTGGTCCTGCAAGCTGCCCTCTGACCTCCACACATGTGCCACGGCACACATGTGCACACATACAAGCACATGTACAGGAATGTGCACATATACACACACAACAGATAAACACAATCTTAAAAATGTTTAGGAACAAAAGGCCCCAGGTTTGGGGCTGGAAGTGGACCACACGGAAACTGGTAACCCTGGAGGGGGAATGTGCTCAGACAGGAAAGATGATGAGCTCAATGGGGGAGAAACTGGTTTTCTGTTTGTTTTCTCTCTTTGTTTTGTTTGTTCGAGATAAGGTCTCTATTTGAAGCCCTAACTGTCCTGGAACTCACCATGTAAAGCAGGCTGGCCCCGAAAGCACAGAGCTCTGCCTGCCTCTGGCCCCGAGCACTGAGCGTAAGGCAACTAAGGACCACTGTGCCTGGCAAGAAGCTGGGTTTAAGGAGCCTGGGGTGTCCCAGGAAGACATTTCCACTCAGCAAAAACTAACTTTGTAATCTAAATGAGACAAGTAATCCGGAGGTTCACACACAGTCTCAGGATGGCTAGTGGAATCATCTAGCCCAGTGGTTCCCAACCTTCCTAACGCTGAGACCCTTTAATACAGTCCCTCATGTTGTGGTGACCCCCAATCATAAAATCATTTTCATTGCTACTTCATAAATGTAATCTTGCTGCTGTTGTGAATTGTAATGTAAATATCTGTGTTTTCCAATGGTCTTAGGTGACCTCTGTGAAAAGGTCATCCAACCCCAAAGGGGCTGTGACCCACACGTTGAGAATTGATGATGGCCCAACAGTGTAGAAAGAGCAAAGAAGAGGGTGTAATCCCAACACCCGGGGTTGTTGGGGGGGGAGGGGAGAGGCAGAGGCACCAGATTTGATGGCAAGGGCCTCAGCTTGTGAGTGGTTCCTATGAGTCCCTGGGAATGGGGTCGCCATGTCTAATCTTCACAGGTCACATCTTATGTTAGTTAGAGAGAAAATTGGACTATGCTAACAGAAGTTCAAAATACTAGCTAACAACAGGTAAGAGGTTTATTTTTCTCCTAGGAAGGGCTCTTAGCATGGAGCTCCTCAGCATCCATGCCCCTGCCATATCTACTTATTTCCACACCATCCATGCGGAATGGTCCAAGGCTCTGTGGTCCAAGATGATTCGCTTACATTCCAGGCAAGGGAAAGGTCTAGACAGATACCCCCAGTCAAGGGCATGGCCCAAGACAACACACATCACTTTCATCCTCTATCAACCCAAACTTTGTGGTACAACCTAACATGGCTGCACGAGAATCTGAAAACTATTTTTCCTCAAGTGAGCCATGGGCTTGGTGAGATTGGCTCCTGTTCAGGCTTCTGAGGGGACATTCTGCAGCTGCAGGGGCATCTCGAAGAGCTCATAGTAAGGCCGGTCTTGTATCCCTTCATTATTGCTAGTGTGATTCAGACTCAGTGTCTGTCCTGTCGCCGCCTCATATCCCCACCACCACCCCCCAACTGCCTCCTTGTCTGGAAGGAAACTGCCAAGGGATTCTTGGAAATGTAGTTTTTAGACTTCCAGCCTCAGCAAAGCAAAAACAGTGCAGAGGCAGTGAGTTAGTTAGGGTTTCTATTGCTGTGAAGAGACACTGTGACCACGGCAACTCTTTATAAGGGAAAACTTTTAATTGGGGCTGGTTTACATTATCATCATGGTGGGACATGGCAGCATGCAGGCAGACATGGTGCAGGAGAAGGAGCTGAGGATTCTTCATCTTGATCTCAGGCAGCAGAAGAAGACTGTGTGCTGGGTGTAGCTTGAGCATAGGAGACCTCAAAGCCGGCTCCACAGTGACACATTTCCTCCAACAAGGCCACACTTATGAGCCACACAACAATGCCACTCCCTATGAGCCATGAATTCAAACACATGAATCTATGGGGGCCATTCCGAGTCCAACCACCACAGGCAGTAAGTATAAAGTGGTACATCAAGCACCATGTTGGGTAGTTCACAAATTCCTGTAACTCTGGACCCATGGGATCCAACACCCTCAAAAAGACCACTGTGGGTGCCTGCACACATATACACACATGCACGCAGAATGGCACACGCATACACATAAACAAAAATAAAACAAATGCTTAGAAATAAGATAAATGGTATACCACTCCACTAGGACACCTTAGCCACCATGAAGCAAGACAGTAACATTCTAATCCTTATTAGCAGTTGGTTATGGAGACAAGGTCTCACTATGTTACACAGGCTGGTGTAAGCGCTTGGACTCAAGGTACCTCAGCCTCCACAGGAATACAGGATCATCATTCCCCTCATGTCCCACTCTAGTCTACTCTTGAGAGTATACTACTTCATTTTGAGGGGCACGTTCACAGAGGGCTGTTATTAGAATCACTAGAAAACTCTTACCTGGGTGGCAACGGACCATCAGAACTCCTGGCCTTGGCTTTGCCTCTGCATGATTGCAATCCGATCCCTCTTAGCACCCAGGTTCTTTTCTCAGGTCAGCAAAATGAGAGGCTGGCCTTTGGTCTCTCTGAAGCTCTGATGGCCAAGGGAAGAAGGGAGAAAAGTAAGGGGCTCCAGGGGTTCCCATCAAGGACCATATGTAGTGAGCCTCTACCAAGTGTCTGCCTAGCTTGGACAATTTATCCCAGCTCTGTCTCCATTGGCTGGGTACAGCAGGACCTGGGTTCAGGATGGGAGGAAACATCCCTGCTGATGAGGATGCAGCTTCAGCATCTGACAGCCCAGAGAGTAACATAAGCTCCTGGCTCTTGGTGTCTCCAGTTTCTGTCCCCTGGGGGCCACATAAAGCATTGTCTAGACACATGCTGTCCTCTAAGGTCCCACTAACTACACACAGATACTTATGTTTACATGGATTTAAATTAAAATTAAATTTCCAGTCTTGGGCTGGCAAGATGTTCAGCGGGTAAAGGGACTTGTCACCGAGCCCGGTGATTTGAGCTTGATCCCTGGAGAGAACTGACACCTGTAAGTTGTCCTCAACCCTCCACACGCTCACTGTGGCACGCATTCTCCCACCCACCCCCCACACACAATAAATGTAATAAACTTTTTCCAAATGCCCAATCCTCAGTTGCTCTAGACACACGTGGTCAACAGCTACACGTCACTAACACCACCATTTGATGGTTAATCTTCATCGTCCATTTGAGATCCGGAATCTCCCGGGAGACACGCCTCTGCGCATGTCTGCAGAAGAAAATGCATGCATGTGGGTGGCACCATCCCATGGACTGGGGTCCTGGGCAGAATAAAAATGAGAAACAAAGGAGCGGTCACCTCTCGGCTTCCCCAGCATGACTGCAATGTGACCAGTGGCTCTTACTCTCTCTGGGACAGCTAAAGTCACAGCTTCTGCCCGCTAGGAGGATGGCACCCATGAACCATAGCCAACATAAACCAATCCTTTCTCCCTTGAGTAACTTTGTCAGGCACTGTGTTACAGGGCAAGCTTCTGGTCAGCACAGGTACACATACAGTGCATCTGTCCTTCCAGAAGGCCCTGTCTAGTAGAGACGGACCTCCAAGAGTGAAAGGCCTGAACTCAGGGGCAACCTTGGGGCAGAGGAGCTGAAGTAGATAGAGGTCTCGCTCCAACCCACACATCCTACTGTGGTCCCTCTACCTCCAAATGGCTCTTTTCCCTTGTCCCCAGGGAGCGTCCCAGGCACGCATACATCCACATCCATACCCCACATTCATCCCATGAATTTACACAAGTATAAATTCGTACTCTAGGGACATGACTATGTACAACAGGAGTGCCCACCGCAGTTGCCACAGACCTGGGGTTATAAATAGATGAGGAGGGATATGTGTGCTTACACATATAACAGCATTGTCACACACACACACACACACACACACACACACACACACACACACACGTTACATAAACACCTAGTCCTAGTCATTGTTGGAGACATAAAGCAGAACTTCATGGGACCTGCCCCCCCCTCAATTCAGTCACTCACTGTGTACGCAGTGGCAGAGGGGAGCCCACAAAGAGGTGTCTGCATACCTGCAGATGGAGGTAAATGAGGATTGGCAGGGATCAGGTCATCCCACCATTCTCCAGCCTGTCCAAGAAACGCCTCTCCTCCATGAATTCCAAGATCCAATGCAAGCATTGTGGGTCTGGGACCTCATAGGTCCTTGCCTTGCCAACTCCCTGGGATGGGAAGAGCCAACCTTGGTCCTCCATCTTGAGGATGTGCTCTGTGATTCAAGCATCCACTCCAAAGGCCAAGGTCCTTGTACACCTCCTGTTCTACCTGAGCCTGTCACAGAAATAAATGAGCCTCCCTATGGAGGGCAAGAGAACGGGGTCATGCTAAGCCATCCCCCAAAGAAGGCATGTGCAAAAATGTAATGTCAACTGTTGGAAGTCATGTGAATAGAAAAATGAGGAAGATTCTGAGTCTGCCTTTGTTTTGGTAACAGAAATCTATTTCCTCCACAATATGCTTTAAAGTAGCAATGTTTGGGGAGGGAGGAGATAGTGTGGGTTTAAGTTATAGTATAGTGGGTGTTTACATTCACATTGACCCAGATAGATAGTCCCACTAGCAATTTCCTTAAGCTTTCTAAAATCAGGGTGTCTCTATGTAGCCCTTGCTGTCCTGGAACTCTGCTGGCCTAGAACTGCCTCTGCCTTCCAAGTGCTGAGATTAAAGGGATGCACCCCCACTTCCTGTCAACCAGTTCTAATATCTTGAGATGAGAACACAAACCTAACCTATTCAACCGTTTCTGTGTGAGGGTTGCCTGCAGGGAACTTTATGCAGTGTTAAACGGTGTTCAGCACAGACACTCAATGAGTACCAGTTCTTTTCTTTCCTTCCTTCTAGATCCACAACTTTTTCTGTGTCAAGCCTGATTATCCAGAACTACTCACCCATCCACCAATCTATCTATCCAGTGATCCATTCAGTGATCCATCCATCCATCCATCCATCCATCCATCCATCCATCCTTCCAGTCATCCATCCATTCATTCATCTAGTGATCCATCATCCATCCATTCATCTATCTATCCATCCATCCAGTGATCCATCCATCCATCCATCCATCCCTCCATCTATTCATTTATCTCTAGTGATCCTTCCATCCATCCATCCATCCATCCATCAATCTATTCATCGATCTGTCCATCATCTATCCATCCATCTACCCATTGAACCATCCATCATCCATTCCTCATTCATCCATCCATCATCCATCCATCCATCTAGTGATCCATCCATCCACCCCTCATCCATCCATCCATCCATCCATCCATCCATCCATCCATCCATCCCTCCATCCATCCATCCCTCCATCCCTCCATCATCCATCATCCATCCATCTATCCATCCATCCATCCATCCATCATTTATCCATCCATTGACCTATTCACTGATCCATTCATTGAACCATCCATTCACTCATCTACCCCATCCATTTCTCCAACCACCCACCAATATGTGCATTATATCAATGCTCCCCCCCCCCGTGTGTGTGTGTGTGTGTTTGTGTGTGTGTGTGTGTGTGTGTGTGTATGTGTGTGTGTGTGTGTGTGTGTAAAATGTGGAAGTAAGTGGTACACATGTGAGAGGTCAGAGGATAACCTTAGACGCCAATCTTGGCTTTCCACCTTATTTGAGACAGTCTCTTTGTTGTTTTCCACTTCATATGCCACACACGTTCACAGGAATTCTCCTGCCTCCATCCCTCCTCTCCCTACAGGAGCTCTGGGGTTACAGCTATGCTTCTGGCTTTTATGTGGGTCCGGGCACTGGATCTCAGATTCTTGCACTTGCAGGGCAAGCATTGGTTTTCACTGAGCCATCACCTGATGGCCGCCTCTAACACATCTTTATTGAGAACCTATTAGACACACCACTGCGCATTGTCCATCAAAGCAGACAGGACGATGCAACCTGGAGGCAACGACTAACCTGGAAATAAACAACTTGGCAGAAGTGAAAGCATCTTAAGAGAGCTCCAGAAGCTGCACCGGATGACTAAACACTCCCAGGCCTCTTCTCATGTTCTGCTCAAAGACGAAGGCTAGGGCTTCATCTTATCTGATACAAATTTCTCTTTCCCTAACGAAAACTTTAGGACATTTTTTCCCCTCTTATACAAGAAGATGCCTCACATTGTAACTCTCACAACCTGAGCGATGGCTTTCCCTTCACTCTCATGTTTCTCTAGCCAGTGTTTAGTCACTCCTCGGAGGACAATACTCAGAGCCAGATTTCTTCCAAGATGATAACTGGCCTGTCACGAGGGATCTGGAAACTAACAAACGATCTAAATGAGGAGATGATGGATACGTTAGAGATGGTCTTCATGGACCTGTGTTCCCTGCACATAGTGGGGCAGAGGCAAGAAGCCAGGAAAGGTCTATGCAACCCTCTCCATCTCCTCAGTCAACCCCAAGAGGAAGGAAGAGGAAAATATTACTAGCTAGTTTGCAGCTGATGCAGGAGAAAAACGTCACATTTTGTTGCCACGGTGAAAACGAGGGCCCATCAACATGCTGCCCTAGTTAGTTGAGTGACATATGATAGGCTAAGAGGGAGAGAACCAGCTGTGCAGCTGTGCAGCCGTGGGAATCCGGCTGAGGCCCTGAGCTCCCGCCAGCTCCTTGCACTTAGCTGTCCCTGGGGAAATCACCTGCCTTGGCTGTAGACCGCCCGCCTCCCTGCTTTTAAGATTTATTTATTTTTACTGTTTCAGGTTTTTAATTAGAGTCTTTGGTCCATTGAGAATTGATTTTTTTGTACCAGGTGAAAGATACAAATCTAATTTCATTCTCTGCAGGTGGATATTCAGTTTTGCTAGCCCCATTTGTGGAATGGACTTTTTCCAGTGTGGGTTTTCCAGTGTGGGTTTTTTTGTTGTTTGTTTTGTTTTGTTTTTGCCTCCTTGTCAAGAACTAAGTGGGCATAGCTTCTTCTTCTTCTTCTTCTTCTTCTTCTTCTTCTTTTTTTTTTTTTTTTTTTTTTGCAAGACAGGGTTTCTCTGTAGCTTTGGAGCCTGTCCTGGACTAGCTCTGTAGACCAGGCTGGCCTCGAACTCACAGAGCTCCACCTGCCTCTGCCTCCCAAGTGCTGGGATTACAGGCATGTGCCACCATCGCCCAGCAGCTCTCTTTGTTTATACATGGGTCTTCTTTTCTGTTCCATGGGTCCACCTGTTGTTTTTACACCAGCACCAAGCTAACTTTATCACTATGGTTTTATAGTGTAATTTGAAGTCTGGTAAGGAGATCCCTCTAGCTTCGTTCTTACTTCACAGTGTTGCTTTGGGTATTTGAGATCTTTTGTGGTTCCATATGAATTCTTGAATTTTTTCTAGATGTGTGGAAAATGACTTTGGAATTTTGATACATATTGTATTAAATCTGTGAATTAATTTTAGAAGTATAACCATTTTCATGGTATCAATTCTGTTAATCCAGGATCATGGAAGGTCTTTCCATCATCTGGTGTCTCCTTCGATTTTCTTTTTCAATGTCTTGAAATTTACACTGTAGAGGCTTTCTCTTCATTAGTGAAGTGTATTCCTAAATACTTAATTTGGAGTGGGGGAACCATTTTGAAGGGGATATTAGTCCTGATTTCTTTCTCTGTGAGTGTATAGCTGGTGTATAATAAAGGCTACTGTTTATTTTATTTTCTGTTTGGGTTTTTTTTTGGGGGGGGGGTTGGTTTTGGCTTTTGGTTTTTGTAGGTTTTGTAGGTTTTTGTTTTGTTTTTCGTTTTGTTTTGTTTTTGAGACAAGGGCTCACTATGCATCCCTGGCTAACCTGGAACTCACTATACAGGATGGGATGGCCACAGATTTACAGAGCTCTTTCTGCCTCCTCCTCCCAAATGCTGAGGACAGTTTTTACAGCTCCTAGCCCTACCCTTTAGAAACATGGTACAGCTCCAGAAAAGAGAAGCTGGTTTCCTCCCAGCTTGTCAGTTCTCACATAAGGGGGAACTGGGGAAGTGGGAGGAAGGACCCTAATAGGCTTGTGGTCTTTCCTATTAACCTATACATAGGGCATGCACTCAATAATTACCACTTGGACCTGGTGCTCGAAAAGGCAGTTCAGATTCATTACTTTCAGCTAAGTTAATCAACCCCAAGAGAAGAGGAGGAAACAGTTTCCAAACACATGAAGATTTATTATCCGTTTCCATTTTACTTCATGGCCCTGTTCGATGAGGCTCTGCCTGACATTGGGCTTTGGTGGAGCCAGATTTCCAGGCAACGGAAGCCTCGCTGCCAGCCAGCCTAGGGCACACCACCCGGCCCAGCATTCTGTCTGGCAACACTCTACCAGGGCAGAGGTATGCTTCAATATTTCCAAGCAAATAAGATGCAAGTGACAGCATGGGTGTCCTACGACAGGAGGAAGAGCATCTTTGTGCTGTCCTGTCTCTGTCTCCTAAAATGTGGGTGCGGCCGGAAGAGGTGGTACCACCTGCCATAAAACCCAGCAGCTGAAGGCAGAGGCAGTCAGATCTCTGTGGTTTCCAGGTCAGGCTGGCCTATCTACAGAGTGAGTTCCAGGACAACAGGCTTATTTAATGAGTCCCTGGCCTAAAACGAAAAAGGTCTAACATGTGGTGCATTGGCTGGAGCTCCCAAAGTTGTCTGGCCCATGAGGTGACTTTCACACCTGTAAACAATGCATCGTGATGGTATCCACCCCGTGATCATCTCCATCCATGCCCCCCCCACCTCCCCCCACTTCCATTCCCTGCGGGCGTTTCCAACACGTGCCCCCCCCCCCCCACTTCATGGCCTTTTTTTTTTTTTTATTGTTTGTAACCCACCGAGTCCGATTGGTGCTGCCCGTTGGAATGCTGCCTGGCTTGCCGGCTTGATCTCAGGCAGGTCACCACAACTTCTGTGAGTCCACGACGGCGATGCCGTATCGCGCCCCGGAAACAGTGTTTCACAGCGCTCCTGCCCATCCTCTGGTTCTTAACATTCCTTCCGCCGGCTCTCCCACAATGTTCCCTGAGCCTTAGCAGGAGTGGGGGATGTGTGGAGGTCAATGGACAACCTCTGCAAGTCTGACTTCTCTTTCTACCACGTGGGTGTCGGAATAGAATTCGGGTGGTCAGGCTTGACAACAATCGCCTGTACCCACTGAGCCATTGATTCTCTTTAATCGTTGTTGTGACTGGGCTTGAAGACAGGTGGACGGGCTTGAAGACAGGTGGACGAGCTTGAAGACAGTGAAAGAGCACATATTTAGCATGTGTAAGGTCCTTCCTTTGATCCCTAGCCTGTGTTGCATGACTGTCTACATGTGCACACACACCGACACACACTCAAATATCACACGCACACACGGATGCATGCATGCACACGGGCACACACGTGCACACACACAAACAGTATGCTGGGAAGCACACAATGGACAGCCTAGCCCCTTCCCAAGGCTGCCTTCTTCGCTGTCCAGAGGGAGCCACTTCCAACCCTCTCTGCACAGTTCTCCAGCTTTCCATCTCTAGTCTTCAGTAGCATGCTTATGTGGCTGTTTTCCAATTTTAGATATTATCTTACACAGAGTGGCAGATTTTCATGCTCACACCCTTCCTCCAGTCCAGTGTAGCTGTTATCCTAACACTCGCCGGCATTTACGATTTTGTGGGCACATGAATAGGAGTCACAGCAGCCGTGTGCAGCACGCTATTGCGGCACGGGCTCACCACAGAAACAGGGGTCAGTGTCGACACAGAAAGAGAAAGTCCCAGCAATAGGGTTGGTTCATGGAAGTGGATGAGGCTTGGAGGAGTGAGGGAGGAAAGAGCAGGGGAGAGGCTGGCCGGGCTGAGTTAGGTGGGAGCACGCTGTGCTGGTGAACAGCACTCTGACGAAATGGAGCAATTATGGACTATGTATCTCAGAAGCAATGGTATCTCAAAAAGCTGAAGAAATGATTTTTAGTAGTTTTGCCACAGAGATAAGGACTTGGGATGTAGTTCCACAGTGGAATGTTTTCCTGGGTCTGACATCCGGAAAAATGTTTACGGGCATTTATGTTTAATATCACTTAAATATAAATAACATATACATGTATGGAAAGATCACCTGCATTAAATATCTGTTTTACATTTTATTGTTATTTAGGGTTCAGGTTTCTTTTTTTCTTTTTTTTTTTCTTTTTTTTTTTTTTTTGTGACAGGGTTTCTCTGTGTAGCTTTGGTGACTGTCCTGGAGCTCACTCTGTAGACCAGGCTGGCCTTGAACTGCCGCCCGGCCAGGGTTCAGGTTTCTTTTTAGTTGTGTGTGTGTGTGTGTGTGTGTGTGTGTGTGTGTGTGTGTGTGTGTGTTGCACATACTTGCTGAAGTCTGTTCTCTTCCACCATGTGGTTCCTAGGTATCAAACTAAGGACAGAAAATATATTTTCTTGACTAGCGGGCTTTTATTTTGTTCTGTTTTGTGGAGCTAGAGAATGAACTGAAAATGTCATGCAAAGCTATATTCCTGAACCTATACCCTCAACCCTAGTATATTAGTCAGGGTTCTCTAGAATCACAGAACTTATGGTAAGTCTCTCTCTCTCTCTCTCTCTCTCTCTCTCTCTCTCTCTCTCTCTCTCCATATGTGTGTGTGTGTGTGTGTGTGTGTGTGTGTGTGTGTGTGTGTGTGTGTGTAATTTATTGGAATGACTTGTAGGCTGCATCCAGCTAATCCAACAATGGCTAGCTGTGAATAGAAAGTCTGAGAATCTAGTATTTGCTCACTCCCAAGAGGCTGGCTGTATCAGCTGGTCTTCTGCACATGCTGGAATCCCGGGGAAGTAGGCTCCAATGCCAGTGAAGGATGGATGCCCTAGCAGGCAAAGAGCACAAGCTCTCTTCTTCCATGTCCTTATATAGAGCTGCCAGCAGAAGGTGTGGCCCAGATTAAAGGCGTGACTTCCTGCCTCAAGATCCGATTGAAAGGTGTATGTGTCTTCCTACCTCAAAGGTTGGGACTAGAAGTGGATTCACCCACTTCAAACCAGGCAGAATATCTCTCACAGGTGTACCCTCCATTTCTGGATTGTAGTTCATTCTAGATGTAGTCAAGTTGACAGGGAAGAATAGTCATCACATCTAATGGTGGGTTTACTTTTTTGAACGCTGTTAGGTTTGGGCACTTTCTGCACACCTTACTCACTCAGCCCCAAAGGAATGGCATTGGAGCGCTCTAATCATCCAGTCTTAGGTTAGAGAAGAGGGAAGAAAACCAAGGAGGGTGGGGAGCAGTTTAAAGTCACATAGATAAGCACGTGGCAGTCCAAGGCAGTCCTCAGACTAGGCTACACAACGGCTCTCTTTAGTTCTACCGTATCCTCGCCTATGTGGCTCGGTCACCAGCTGCACGTATTCAAAGCAGACTAATCAGGAGAAGCCCTGGACAACTCCTGCTGGGCTAGCTGAAGCATTCTTAGCTTGTGGGAGATCACACAAGGCTTCCCAAGATTTGAGGACATGCTCCTCTGTGTCTTGCTCAAATACTGCTGACTTTGTATTCTCGATATCATTATCCACACTTCTGGTTTGAGGTTTCAAAAGCCAATTCCCAGTTAGCTCTTTCTGCCTCCTGCGTGTTGGATTAAGATGTGAGTTCTCTGAGGTTGGAGAGATGGCTCAGAGGTTAAGAGCACTGACTACTCTTCCAGAGGTCCTGAGTTCAATTCCCAGCAACCACATTTGTAATGAAATCTAGTGCCCTCTTCTGTGTACATAATAAAAAAAAAAAAAGAAGACATGCTCTAGTGCCATGCCTGCCTGCTGCCCACCGTGATGGTCACCAAATCAAACTCTCTGGGACCGAGACCCCCAAATTAAATATTTTCATTGGTAAGTTGCCTTGGTCATGATGTTTTGTCACAACCATGGAAATATAACTAAGATCGAAGTTGGTACCAGGAAGTGGACTAGTCCTGTGATAGACCCAACATAGATGCTTTTTTTGGAGGGAAGTGGATGACTTTGGGACTTTGAGCTAGGGAAGCAATTGGGTGTTATAAGTGGAACTTAACAGGCCATCCTCTTAGGAGCTTGGAAGACAGTAGTGCTGAGTCTGGACTATGGAGACCAGGCCCAAGGGGTGTCAGAGGGAAACAATGTCTGGCCTACCTAGAGACCATTCATGGGATATTATGGCAAAGATCTGGCTGCTTTTTGCCCTCATGAATCTGCCTAAAGCTAAATTGAAAAGTTTTGAACTAACTTCGTTGGCCGAGGAGATTTCAAGACAGACTAATAATGACTCTAACTTGTTATTTGTAATCACTCTTATGCAGTTCTACAATGAAAATGAGCAGGTGGGACAAAAGATAAATACAGGGGGCTGGGGAGAGGGCTCAGGGATTGAGAGCACTGACTGCTCTTCCAGAGGACCCACATGGCAGCTCACAACTGTTGATAACTCCAGTTCCAGGCCTTCTGACACACTCATACATGCAGGTGAAACACTAATGAACATAAAATAAAGATAAATTATTTTTAAAAAAATACAAAAGTGTACAGTGTGAGGAGAAAAAGAACACCAGGAAATGTAATGCTGTAGCCAAGGCCTCTGCAGAACGTGACAAGGAGAGGCCTGAAGTGGAATAGAATAAAGGGAGTGGTGCCCTCAGGGCAAGACCCCACCCAGCTAAGTGTCCAACTAACTCATAGAAAGAAAATGCCTAAGGAAGTAATCGGAAGCCTATGCAACAAGGGAAAACTTACAAAAATGTGACTCAAGGAGTGGGCCGGGCTCCATCCCAAACAGGCAGTCATAGAGGATGTGCAAGCAAAGGGAGCTGTGGAATCTTCCTCTGTGATGAAGGGGAGCCACCGAGGCCAGACATGAGGCAAAGGATCCCCTACAGGGAGGCTCTGAGAGGCCATTTCATGAATCTGTGAAAGTGAAGTCTGGATTGCATTGGACACCCTGAGATGTCTACCAGGGAGAGCTGCCTGTAGGGAGTGGAATCAGACCACTGATTTCACCACAGAGAGAACTGTGTTTCGGTCAGCAGAGCTGGAAAGGCAGAGCTATAGGATTTGGAGTTTGCCCTGCTGGGTTTTGATCTTGCTCCGGTCCAGAATTTCTTCACCATGTCCTCATTCCTCTCTTCAGGGATGGTAATGTCTATTCTGTGCCATCATATGTTAGAAGCATGTGATTTGCTTTTTGGATTTGACAGAGGGTTGTACTTAGGAGATGGTCTTGGGTCTCAGAAGAGGCTTTGGACTGCTTAAACTATGGTAAGACTGTGAAAGACCGGGGACTTTCGAAGTTGGACCTGATGCGTTTTGTATTGTGATGGAGTCACAGGTCTGTGGGAACTGGGGAATTGAATGTGGTGGTTTGAATGAGAAGGTTCATATATTTGAAGGCTTGGTCCCCAGTTGGTAGAACTTTTGGGAAGGATTAGGAGGTGTCACCTGTTGGAGGGGGTGTGTCACTGAGGACAAGGTTTGAGGTTTCAAAAGCCCACATCATTCCCAGCTAGCTCTTTCTGCCTCATGCATGTGGATCAAGATGTGAGCTCTCAGCTGGGTATGGTGGTGCACACCTTTAATCCTAGCACTTGAGAGGGAGAGGCAGGTGGATCTCTGTGAGTTTGAGGCCAGCCTAGTCTACATAGTGAGTCCCAGAACAATCAGAACTACATACTAAGACCCTGTCCAAAAAAAAAGGCACTCTCAGCTACTGTTCCAGCACCATGGCTACCTACCCACTGCCATGCTCCCTATCATGGTAGTCATGGACTCTAACCCTCTGGAACTGTGAGTCCCCAATTAAACATTTTGTTTTATAAGTTACCTTGGTCATGGTGTTTTTTCAAGACAATAGTAACTAAGACTATTGCTCAAGGAGTCTTTGGAAGAGCCCCTAAACAGCTGGAGCTCTTCTCAGACCCTCAGGAAGTATCTACTATGACCAATTTCTACAAATTGTGAATCCATGTTGTGACATTAAGGACTCAGCATGGAGAGTCATTTTCTTTATTAATATGACTGAACTGGACAATGTTCTACAATAAAACATCACAATATGCTTGATAATAAACATTAAAACCTAAACCTAATCATTATGTGAAAAAATATGTGGGCATATTGCTCCATTGAAGAGGTCCTGCCTAGCACACAAAGAGCACATTCCGCAGTAGCACATAAACCAGGCACGGTGGTCTCACCCTGTCCTGAGTGCACACAGCTGAGGCTAATCTGGGCTCTATGAGACACCGGGTCAAAAAATAAGTGAATAGCCAGGCGGTGGTGGAACATGCCTGTAATCCCAGCACTTGGGAGGCAGAGGCAGGCCGATCTCTGTGAGTTTGAGGCCAGCCTGGGCTAAAGAGTGAGTTCAAGGAAAGGCACAAAGCTACACAGAGAAAAAAGCCTGTCTTAAAAAAACAAAACAAAACAAAACAAAACAAATAAAATAAAATAATAAAATAAAAGTGTCCTGGTGGAAGGTGTTTTAAACCTGAAAGTCAGTGACTGAACTGAAAAGTAAAATCGTCTTAAATTTAATTATTCTCAGTTTCACTATAGCTAACTCCATCCAAGATCTTTGTAAATTTTATTAGGGCTGTGTTTACTGGTAGATTCTGAACAAGCAAATCTGTTGCTGTGGTCCTCTTTAGAATCAGAACTATTTACAGGTAGATTTTCTTTTCTTTTTTTAAAATTTAACCATTTAAGGGAATTTCTATTTTTTCCCCCTTATTGAGATGAATCAAAGGCTACAACATAGTCTCCTGGTCACCAGGTCTAGATGATGATGATTGAGGCTGGGTAGGGAGGGCACGGTGGGTTACACCTATAATCCCAGAACTAGGGGACCTGAAGCAGGCAGGAGGGTCTAAACTCAGGCCACTCTGGGCTCAAGAAAATAAGTCAGGACAGTCCCAAGCTAGCCAGCATCATCCCACCATCATCATATGACTCTTTTTTATTTTTTATTTTTTTTTAATTTTCCGGAGCTTAGGACTGAACCCAGGGCCTTCTGCTTGCTAGGCAAGCGCTCTACCACTGAGCTCAATCCCCAACCCCCATCATATGGCTCTTGCTCTTTCCCATATGGCTGTTGATGTGCAGGGGACACTTCAGACGGGCCAAACCACACCCTGAAGTAAAACTGTGCTGACCGGATCACGTTCTAAACGCTGTCTGAAACTGTGGGGATGGAAGGAAACACTGTGGCCAAACAAAAAGATCCAATCACTACAGCCGTGTAGAGGGAGCTACCACCCTCCGCACTGTGCCAGGCTGCGCACAATCTAAGAGGCTTCCCGAGGGCTTCTGTTTGTTTTCAGTCTTTTGAGACAGTCTCACAATGTAGCCCAGGCTGGCCTCAAACTTCCCAGGTAAGCCCAGGTTGGTCCCAAACTCAGGATCTTCCTCCTCGGTGCTGGCATTACAGGTGTGGGACAGCGCAAGCGTAAGCTCTGAAGCAGAGCGATAAAAACTCTGTCAAAAGCGGGGTGGGGTGGGGGTCGGGGTGGGTGGGCACGGAGAAGGGACGTGGGCAGGAGGTATTCTTTCACGTTGGGCTGCACCTCCAGCTTCACGCCAACCTTACGTCGTTCTGGGTATTTTCATTCTCTTGCCTGACCACACCCTCCCTCCTTAACCCAAACACACAGAATCTGTGTGAAAAGTCTCTCTCCTCATTTGTTCTCCCCAAGCTAATTAACAGTGTTTATTTCAGACAGGGGACAGGCTTTTCCTGACTATTCTGCACACCATTTTAATCAACAGAATGTAACTAACAAGCTTAAAGAGCCATTCAATACTGAATCAGCAGCTCCTACCATATGCCGAGGGTAAAAACACACTTCCCCAAAAAAGCTAAATGCAGAAAGACCAAGGATAGAAGATGTATTTAATACTCAAGAAGTCTCACAGGATGCGCTTGGTATGTGGAACATTGAGACTTTGAGGGAACAAGTTATTCTTTAAATATACCTACCCCAGTCACCCGGCCAGCTAAGTCAGTACAGCTGGCGGCTTATTATATCTAAATACACACACACACACACACACACACTTTTTCCACTACCTATTTCATTACATTTAACCCTCACCCCCTCCCCAAAATGAGGGAAAATATAACCAATTACAAAATTGCATCTTAGATGGATTTTTTTGGGGGGGTGGGGTGTTCAAGACAGGGTTTGTCTGTATAGTTCTGGAACTTGATCTGTACATCAGACTAATCTTGAACTTGGAGATCCACCTGCCTCTGCTTCCCAAGTGCTGGATTATAGGTGTGTGCCACCACCACCTGGCTCTTAGATGGATTGTTTTTGGTTGTGTTATTTTCTCTGAAGCATGGTTATATGGCTAACAGACTTCATGCTAACCAGGGTTGGGTTTGTTATCTGTTTTGTTTTGTTTTTGTTTTTCAAGACAGAGTTTCTCTGTGTAGCCAGGCTGTCCTGGAACTTGCTTTGTAGCCAAGGCTGGCCTCGAACTCACAGAGATCCGCCTGCCTCTGCCTCTTGAGTGCTGGGCTTAAAGACATGTGCCACCGCTACCCGGCTGGGTTTGTAATCTTAGACACTATATTTGCTCTACTCTGCAATTACTGGTTAATATTTCAATTGTGAAAAAAAACCCACTAAATTACAGCTAAATATTTATATGAACTGCCTTTTAAAAATAAAGATTTACTTTTATTATTTTTAAATTTGTGTATGTTTTCTATGTGGGATGTGCATACATGAGCCTATGTATGTGGGAGTATGCTCATACATGAGTGCAGTACCCTAGGAAGCCAGAAGCCTAGGAACTCCTGGAACTAGAATTACAGACAGAGTTGAGCCTCCATGTGGGTGCTGGGAATCGAACTCAGGTCCTCTGGAAGAGCAGCCAGTGCTCTTAACCACTGAGCCATCTCTCCAGGCCAAAAGCACTTTGACAGGCCAGAAATTAGGTTGCTCGAGGTTCCAAAAGGAAGGAGACTCTAACCAAAGGCATGGTTGTTGGGTTAGCATGTGTAGGAGTCCAGCCCCAGTCCCTGGCATCCTAATCATTTTCAAAACGTCTTCAAACTAAACACCAGGCTTCTTTTAGACAAATGGAAGGAGCCTGGCTGGTAGAGCTCGACAGACTAAATGTTTTCTTGGCCTCAGTACTGACTCCTTCCTCTCTTTAGTCCTAACAACTAGAACTGATTTCCATTTCCAACATGCTTCCGTACAGCGATCTAAAAACACCCTTTCACAGCCATCCAAGGGATGAAAATATTTCAGCTCACTTTAAAAATTGCTTTTTGAATTATATAAAAAAACATCCTGGCTCAGCCAGGCGTGGTGGCGCACGCTTTAATCCCAACATTCAAGAGGCAGATGGATCTCTATGAGTTCAAGGCCAGCCAGGGTTACCTAGCGAGGACCGTCTTAAAAACAAACCCCTGAAGCTGGTCGTGGTACAATACTTGAGAGGTTGAGGAAGGAAAATCTAGAGTTCCAGGCTAGCCTGGCCTGTCACAGAAAGTTCTCATTTCAAAATACAAACCACACACATATTTTGTCCAAGTTGGCCTTCTTCCTGAGTTTTTGGTATTTAAAAAGGAAAAATTAGCATCCGTCTACAATGAAAAATCACAGTAAACCATTTTAAAGATATGGTTAATTTTCAATTTATCTTCACAGGAAATTTACATGTTTGAGACAAAAGTGCATGACTTAACAGTAATGGTTTAAAAACCCTGCAAAGCCACATTTGAAGAGCACTAGCTCTCTGGAGGCCCTAGGGAAAGGTCCACCTGCCAGGATGAGTGCTGGGGCTCAGTTTTCTTTTAGTGGTCCCTGCAGTGAGCACACTTCTGTAGTCACTTAAATTCCACACTGGTCCGGAGAGATGATGGTTCAGTGCTTAAAAGCATTTGCTACTTTTCCAGAGGACCAGGGTTCAATTCCCAGCACTCACCCACATAGTGGCTCCTGTCTGCAACTCCACTAAGAGGATCGACTCCATGGGCACCAGGCATGATGTGATGCAGACCTACATGCATGTGAGTCACCACACATAACCAATAATTAATGAAGTTCTTAAGTCAGGGAGAGTAGGTTTTTTGTTGTTTTTTCTCTCCTCCAGACAGTTGTTTCTGTGTAGCTCTGGCTGTCCTGGAACTCACTCTGTAGCCCAGGCTGGCCTTGAACTCAGAGATCTGACCGCCTCTGCCTCTGGAGTGCTGGGATTAAAGAGGTGTGCCAAAAAGTACTGTCTCCTTTGTGTAGCATGAATCTTAAATGGTCTTAATAAAAACAAACCTTGAGGCCAGGTATTGGGGTAAATGCTGGAAGATCAGAGAAGCAGAACAAGCCACGGCTACCTCACCTTGCCAGTTCCTCAGCTGACCCTGCTTCCTCAGACTGGAAGCCTCTGTGTCCTCATCTGTATGGGTCTCAGCTGAACTGTTGCTCGAAAGCCTAAAAGCTTAACCAGCACTAGTTCCTCGTCTTCACCTTTAAATACCTTTCTGCTTCCTGCCATCACTTCCTGGGATTAAAGGCCTGTGTCACCAGGCCTGGCTGTTTCCTGTGTGGTTTTGAACTCAGAGATCCAGAAGAATCTCTGCCTCTGGAATGCTAGGATTAAAGGTGTGTGTGCCACCATTTTCTGGCTTCTATGTCTGCCTAGTGGCTGTTCTGTCCTCTGACCTCAGATAAATTTATTAGGATGAACAATATATTGGGGGACATAATATATCACCACATTTCCTCTTTCTTGTCTAAAATAGTAAAAGGTTACAGTCAAGAATTACATTAACAATGTCTAGACCATTATCATTACAGATTCAGACAAAAAACTCCATTTTATATATATATAAACAACGTCCAATCCAGTAACATTTGATAAACTCAGACAAAAAAATTTATTTTATTTAAAAACCAATCGTTCCCTTTAAAAAGATTCAATAATCTCCCTTTTATCATTTTTATATCTTCTCGTTTTTCTTTTTAGAGTAGATTCAGTGATCTACCCATTTATCCTATTATTTATCTTTTTTCTCAGAGTAGATTCAATGATCTACCTCACTTTTGCTTCCTGATTCAGGTCCGTGGATGTTAACTCTGTGAAGCTTTAGCTCATCTTCATCTTTCAGTTGTCATGAACCTTCTAATGTGCCCCTGGGAGAGAATGTTTTAGATAGAAAGTGGAAGCCAGTCTCAGGTTTGTGAAGTTTATCGCCACCAACAGTGGGCACTGACACTTGAAGTAGTCCAGTCTGGAGGAGGATGAAGTAGTGACCTGGCATGGATTTTGTGTCTGGCAATTAAAAAACCAAGGGAGTTTGACCTTGCAGCGCTCACCACCCTGGCCTCACTACGTAAACCCACTCAGAGATCCACTTGCCTCTGTCTCCCAAGTGCTAAAATAAAGGTGTGCGCCACCACACCCAGCCTGAAAACCCTTTTATAGCTGTCTACTTATCTTGTCTCTTGGATAGTGACCTTTACTGATATTGCTCAGATACCGTGATTATCCATTTCAGGTCCACATATTATCCATTTTCAGGTTTTGGTGTGTTCACAAGTGTGTCCCACCCAGGATTACACTTGCATCTCACAAACACTGAACCCAAACCTCAACCCCAAACCACTGCTTATCAATTTATCTCTGGCAGGTGACTCAATGCACAGACTATCGTGTGTGGACCTCTGTGACCAGTTTCTTTCACTCAGCACATTTTCAGGACTCTCTGCCAATTTTCCCTATTTGTTTCTCTTTACACAGATGAACATCATATAGCCAGAACACATTTCATTGATATATGCACCCAGGACTGGAACCACTGTTTTTTACTGCTTGAGGACTTACCATACTGTTTTTCCAAAGGGGCTGGAATTCTACATTCCCACTGGTGTACAAGAGTTCCATCTCTACTCCCCTGCCAACGCTCACCTCACTAACTAACCCCGCTCAGTCAAGGCTGTGACTTCACGTCTCAGATCTGCCCCTTCTCACTGGCTTACCGGCAGTCCATTACTTACTGTCTTGGGACAGGCATCTATTCAGGTCTCTTGCCTATTTTGTTGTTAACCAGTTATATAGGAACTTTTTTGAGACGGGTCTCATTATATAGACCAGGCTAATCCCTGGTTAAAGCGAGGCTTCTGCCTCCCATGGAATTAAAGGTGTACATCACCACACTAGGTCTATGTATGTGTGCAGATATTTATGGCCTCTGTTTTGAATTTTTTTTTTTTAAGATTTACTTATTTATTATGTATACAGTGTTTTGTTTGCATGTATCCATGCAGGCCAGAAGAGGGCACCAGATCTCATTACAGATGACTGTGAGCCACCATGTGGGTGCTGGGAATTGAACTCAGGGCCCTCTAGAAGAACAGTCAGTGTTCTTAACCTCTGAGCCATCTCTCCAGTCCCTTGAGATTATTTGCACAAGGTCTATACGTGTTATTTATTAGTAGAGTAAATGTATACAAAGGGAATATTTCAAAGAAATACACGGCACCTCAAATTCTACAAACTACATGATTTTATTTATAAAATTCAGCCTATTGCTTAAAGTTGCCCATGCCCATTTCAACAGTACCCAGTAACAGATCTCCACTACAGCATACTTCTGAAAATGTTTTCAGATAAGTATCATTCAGCGCTTCAGTACACTGCTATCCCAGGTCCTGACGGTGAGCACTGAGGAGAACACCAGGTGAGCTAATCCTCATCATCTTCACTCACTGGCGTTTTCTCATGTCACCTTTATTCGTGCGATGATTTCATTCACAAAACTATTATTCTTCGCGACCACTTCGGCCTTCAGTTGTTTTAGCCTCATTGTGATGTTCTCCTCCGACATGTCAGCAAAGGGCACCTGCTTCACCTTGGACAGGAACTCCATAATAATTTTCTCACCTTGCTGAAAAACACACATGTCCCAACATCACTAAAATGTCTCATTAAAGTCCTTTAGGCAGTAATGAACTATTTTCTTTTCTTCTTCTTTTTTAGATTTATTTATTTATTCTGTACACAGTGTTCTGCCTGCATGTGTCCCTGCAGGCCAGAAGAGGGCACCAGATCTCATTACAGATGGTTGTGAGGCACCGTGTGGTTGCTGGGAATTGAACTCAGGACCTCTGGGAGAGCAGTTGGTGCTCTTAACCACTGAGCCATCTCTCCAGCTCGAACTTTTTTCTTTTAAAGATTTATTTTTATATGCAGGGTGGTGGTGGCACACACCTTTAATCCCAGCACTTGGGAGGCAGAGCCAGGCAGATCTCTGAGTTGGAGGCCAGCCTGGTCTACAGAGCGAGATCCAGGACAGGCACCAAAACTACATGGAGAAACCATGCCTTGAAAAAAAAAAAATTTATTTTTATTCATGTGTCTGTATGACATATATCCATGGTGCCCTTAGAGGCCAGAGGATGGTGCCGGATCCCCTGGAGCTAGATTTATTTATTTATGACCTACCAGATGTGGGTGCTGGGAACCGAACCAGGGCCTCTGGGAAGTAGCAAACACTTTTCCTCCAGTCAGCTGGAGCAATGAACTCTTTGACTTTGATCCCAATGTGCTACAAGATGTTCAGCAAACATTTTTATTGAAGTAGGCAAGCAATTCTTAGAATCACAAAGCCCTTGGCTGCTATGAATTTCCCAGAGCAAGTCATTAATAAGACAGTTATATTTTTTGTTTTGTTTTTGTTTTTCAAGACAGAATTCTCTGTGTAGCCCTAGCTATCCTAGAACTCACTCTGTAGACCAGACTGGCCTCAAACTCAGAGATCCACCAGCTTCTGCCTCATACAAAGCTGACTGACTCAACCAGGCACCAACTGTTAAAATTTAAGACTAGATATTGCTATAATTAACGACGCCATTCCACCTAGTTTATCTAGTAATTAAAAGGTTTATTTCAGGTCAGGGGTAACTTAAAAACAATAAATGGTTGATTAAAGACATTGAGATTTAGTAGTTCTTCAAGCCCTCTGCTTTAACTGACATGGAATTGAATCTCGGGGGAAAGAACTTAAGGTTTATAAGGCATACTTTGGGCATAAACACTGAAATTCTCTCTTACATGCGCACACACACACACACACACACACACACACACACACACATACATGTGTGCACATAAGATGTTTCCATTTCTACTTACTGCTCAGTGTTGTACCAAATGACATGGTTATTACTTTTAGGACAAATTCCTGAACTCACATTCTTCATCTACAAAATGGGGATATTATCAACATCACACATTTGTCTTGAGGATTCGAAGCATTTACAGCAGGTCCGAAGCAATGATGAGTACTATGTAATTTATTACAGCAGGTGAAGCAGAACTCAGTGGCCTATTATCACACGAGAGAACCAAATGGTACCATATAGGCAACCAGCTAGTATCCAGGAGGTAAGAAGCAGATATCTAACTACTAAAAAAGAAACACTTCTCCATTAAAAATCACATATAAGGAGTTGGCGAGATGACTCGGCAGGAAAGGTAAGCCTGGCCACCTGAATTTGATCTCGTAGACCTACATGGTGGAAGCTGAGAATGAATGCCTGTAAGCTGCCCCCAACCTCCACATGTACACCAGGGCACACATGGGCACGTGCGCGCGCGCGCGCGCTCGCTCTCTCTCTCTCTCTCTCTCTCTCTCTCTCAAGACAAAACGTACTTTTTGAAAAACAAAACAAAGCCTATACTAACAGCAGCAGGAATGTTGTCTCCTTTAGCTTTAAAACTTTTCGAAAACATGTCTTCTGATATCAAAAGTACATGATTTCAGTTTTCTTGGAAACTAGGAATTATATAAAACAGCCTGCCTAATTCCAATCTTCAGGATCTGTGAGTTTGATATATTAAGGGAAGGGTGGCTATACAACCGTTCTGGGCTCAGGATGGCAGCTTTCCACATCTAAAATTATGAGCAAGTTATATTTTTCCTTTTTGTACAGCAACTATCTATCTTTAAAAAAAGAAAAAAAATCACTGGGTAAAAACTAAAGCTATGCCAAGTCAAAGTCTGCCCCAATGTACCGCACCGTAGCGCTGCCAGGGACAGGCTGCAGCCAGAGTCTTCCATGACTGAGCAAGTCTGCGCTGGGGGGGAGAAGGAAGTAGACATATGCTGCCGCAGCACTGTGCAAACATCCAACCTGACCCACTAACTCAGAGGGCTCAACACAAGAGCCTCTCTGGGACAGACATCTGCCCACAGACAGCTCTCCTTAACAAGTCTCTGACACACCCATTTCTCTTACTTGCTTATATTCTAAACAATATGAGGGCAGGAATTGTCTTTGTTTTACTTATTCAATTTAGCTGGACATCTATAGCTTTAAAAATTAAATCTAGATTCACATGTATTTAGTTAACTCTACGTTCCTTACTCCTGCTGCCAAATCTAGTACTTTAAATGATACTGGGGGGCAGTGTGGGTGTGACAGGAGATGGGGGCAGTGTGGATAACAGGAGGTAAACCCAGAGATCCTGCTCTGTCACAGGACTAAGTGTGGCCCATATCCTTCCATGATACAAAGGATACGGCATAGAAATTCAAGAAAGAGAGAGAGAAGCTGGGAACTATGGTCCACATGTCTAAACCCCAGCACTCTGAAGGAAGAGGCAGGTGGATCTCTGTGAGTTCTGGGTCAGCGCAGTCCACATGGTAAATTCCAGCCAGAGCTATATGGTGAGACCTTTGTCAAAAATGAAACAAAACAGAAACAACCCAACCACCACCAACAACCAACCCAGGGATATTTTTTGGTTGTGCTAAGAAATATGAGCCAGTAAGAATGATCAGTAATCAAGTACTGAGATCCTATAGGGGAAGCCCGACTCATCATGGTTCCGGATACGCACAACAGAGGATCAGTAACTAAAGCCAAGATGACCAACCTCTCTCTCCAGGTAGCACTTCTTGGCAGGAGGTTCCATTTCATCACGTCCCTGGAAAGTTCCAATGTTCTGAAACTCCTCAAGCTCCAGAGCTTTCTGTTTGGCACACTCGATCACATGCCGAGGGAAATTAGCAAGCTCAGCCACATGAATCCCAAAACTCTGATCACAGACGCCTACGGGAAATAGAGGTAGAAAGAAACAGTGGTCGTGTTAATGGAGTGTCCCTTTATTGTCTTATTAGATCATGGAATTTGAGATTATTTCAAAAACATTAGCCAAGTGGTTCAGAGCACCTCAGCTAAAACTTTCAAGGACGTGACTCACATCCTCACCCTCACTGAACCTTTCTGCCTCAAGAACAAGTGAACTCAGAGACTGTGCGGCTGTGCTTAGTACCAGTGATGCTCCTACGAAGCTGCTCGGCTCAACCAGGCACCAACTGTTACAACTTAAGACTAGATATTGCTATAATTAATGAGGCCATTCCACCTAGTTTATCTGGTAATTACAAGGTTTATTTCAGGGGTAACTTACAACCAATAAGGGCTCGATTACAGGGTCCGGGAGAGATGAGGTGCAGTCCAGTGTAGTTCTCTGGGAACTCTGACTTGGCCTGCAAACCCAGCCTCCAGGACCACGAGGAGCTAAGAGAGCGAACATGCACGCATCTCGACTCTTACGGGGCCTGACCCTCTTGGCCACACCCTGGGGGCAGGTCCTCGGCAGTGTGGCAGTTGCTAGCTGCCATACTTCGGCAGTGTTTCAAGGTCAAAGCTGGACCACTACAACTGCCCATACTCTATCTAGAGGCAGACACTGCTCAACTAGACAAACAAAAGTAAACCATAGGGAAGTATCTGCTAGCACACCCACTTGCTTATTTTCTCTGTGCCACACTTGTCTAACCCCTAAGAATTCTGAGGCCACTTCTGTAGTATACAGCACACAAATAACAACTTCAAAGCAGAACCAGAGTTTCATGCTGAATGCCAGATCTACTACAAATATTGTTTTCTCTAACAAATATCAATAATGTGAACACAGTAGCTCAAATTAATTCCCACTGCAGCAAAAACAAAGAGGAAAACATCAAGACTGTGTGAACAGTAATAAGAACAAAAACATGTTCATGGGAACTCAAGACAGACATGTAGAAACCTTATTCTGATGACTGGTGAATAAATAACCATCCAGTATGGTAAAGAAGCCTTTCAGAAGGCTAGTACCACTGGTACTGTAATGTGCGTGGGGCCAGACCACAACCATCAGATGCAGATGAACATTCCAGAGCCACTTCTAACAGTGCCAGAGCATCTGGACTCACCAGCTTTAAATGACCATGTTTCTAGGACACAATCCTAAAAACACCAAGAGCCACACATGGCTCAATGGTTAAAAGCCTGGACCGCCCTCCCAGAGGACACAGTTCAGTTCTTGGCACTCAAGTCAGGTGGCTTACAACTCCCTACAAGTCCAGCTGGAGGAGATCCAACCTCTTCCGGACTCCATAGCTGCACTCACATGCACTAACCCATACACAGACAAGACATAAGTACACAGTTAAAAATAAAATAAAACAGATCCCTCGAAAAATAGTTATGTCAAGGTACTTTCTCTCCTCCACACACATACTTCAAAAAACAACAAGCCTTTAATGTCAGCACTCGGAAGGCAGAGGCAGGCAGATCTCTGTGAGTTCCAGGCCAGCCTGGTCTATAGTGTTTCAGGATAGCCAGGGCTACACAGAGAAACCCTGTCTCAAAAAAACTCTGTGAGTTTGAGGCCAGCCTGGTCTACAGAGTGAGATCCAGGACAGGCACCAAAACTACAAGGAGAAACCCTCTCCCAAAAAACAAAAAGGAAGAAACTGGCAACAAAAACAACCGACATCTATAACTATAATAAATCAATCCCTCTTCCCCTTTATTATTTTGATGCAGTAATGCAGATAATGTAAACTGCTCTTGTCTCTAGACTAGAAAGCCTTAAAAACAATTAACAACAACCGAGAATAAGTAACGTGATGGTTGCTACTGCAGACACTAAGTTCCCGGCAAGTTGCGCACGCCCACCTTTTTTCACTTGGTAAAGCATAGTTAAGGTTTCTTCACTAGTTAATGCTGTGACGTGAAGATTATTAACAGTTGGTATCTGGCTGGCCAAAGCAGTGAGTTCATGAAAATGGGTTGCAAACATGCAAAAGGCACCAATCTTCGTTGCGATGTATTCCGATATAGCCCAGGCTAATCCAAACCCATCATAAGTAGACGTTCCTCTTCCCAGTTCGTCAATGATTATTAAGGAATCTTTGGTTGCTGACCTGAAATGCACAATTACACAACATAAAATGTAGTTTGGAGCCTGGTATGGTGGTGCACACCTTTAATCCCAGCACTCGGGAGGCAGAGGCAGGCAGATCTCTGTGAGTTCCAGGCCAGCCTGGTCTACACAGAGAAACCTGTCTCAAAAAAACCACCGACCCACAATGTAGTTCAGAGATCAGGACAGACTAGGGGAAAGACTAAAAGCCAGAGGAGGTGGATGTCTGCAGCACAATATTATTTGTTAAACACAGGCATGGCACACATGAACCCACACTAGCGAGTGTTATCGTTATCTCTCTCTCTCTGTCTCTGGCTTTTTGAGGCAGGGTCTGTCTTTGTAGTCCTAGCTCTCCTAGAGTTCATTATACAGACCAGGCTGGCCTCAAACTCACAGATAGCCACCTGCCACTGCCTCCCAAGTGCTGGGATTAAAGGAGTGCGCCACCGCTCTTCATGTCTCTTTTCCTGCCAATTGCCACTTCATGTTTTAAAAAACTTAAAGTTACAGATGTATTGATCAATTACAAAGCCACTGCAACACCACAATGGATTTCAGCACGCTTTAAAACAGCAGTAGACAAAAGAGCACATGGACACGTGACATGACAACCACCAGGGAAGAAGTATTTTCACCATTAGAACTTTAAAGATTGGGCTGGAGAGGTGGCTCAGTGGTTAAGAGCACTGACTGCTCTTCCAGAGGACCTGGGTTCAATTCCCGGCACCCACATGTCAGCTCACAACTGTCTGTAACTCTGGTTCCAGGGGACCTGTCACCCATGGCAAAACACGAATGCACATTAAAAAAGAACTGACAAGATAAGAGGAAGGGTGTGAATAAGGGACTGGAGGACTTCCAGGTGTCGTCAACAGTGGAAGCGAAAGCAGAGGTGACGACTAGAACCCTGGAGAACTTTACTAAGTGTTTTATGTGGTGTATCTGTGTGTGCACGAGAACTTGCATGTGCTCCACGGGCACGGAGGAACACGTGTTGCAGGCATCAGATGTACTACAGCTACACCTCTACAACTAGAGTTACAGGGAGTTGTGAGCCACCGTGGGGGCGGGGGGGGGGGGGGGCCGCGGGGTGCTGGAAACCAGGTCCTCTACAAGAGCAGGAAGTACTGGGAACTGCTGAGCCCTCTCTGGTCCAAGAACTTTATTTTTACAAGATGACAGCCGCTCCCCTGTTGTTTTCAGACACTCGCTATGTTGCCCAGGCCAGTCTAGACAACTAGGACTGAGTTCCTTTCTGTCTACAGAGTGGTTCAGGACAACAGGTATCCCAGCTCCAATCACCCTTTGAAGATAATATAGAGTACAGATAGCTCACAGGCAAACACTCGCTAAACCAAGAGTGAATCCACAAATTTCACACAAAATGGGGCCACAGGTCTCCATTTTCAGGGGACGAAGACACACACATACCTGAGGATAGAGGCAGTCTCCAGCATTTCAGCCATGAATGTGGAGACACCTTTCAGCTGACTGTCACCAGCCCCAACTCGAGCCAAGATGCAATCCAAAATGGACACCTCTGCTGACTCACACGGCACAAAACACCCGATTTGGGCCATGAGTACAATCACCCCAGTTTGACGAATGTATGTTGATTTACCTCCCATATTGGGACCTATAAAACAAATTATATCAAAAAGCAAGACATTGATTTCTTTCACTAGCAATTAAGATACTAGCAACTGTTCAAAACTGCAACTGAAGACTACTTAAGTCACAATGGCATGCCAACCAGACACGCAAGCCATCGGAAAAACATGCACCAAGTCACTGTCCACACAGCATCCAAATGCAATGTTCTCAGCGTTTCTTCAGACAAACCTACACTGAGCCCTTTTACAGGAGACAGGTCATAAAACATACAGCTAACCTGGAGCTTGACTATGATATATAAATCTACATATATTGCCCCAGCTCAGACACCTACAGACTAACTTCACAATGTCCAGAGCAGACCAAACTGATTAGTCAACAGCATTATTCATTAATAAACAGGCTAGTCTGGGCAAACTCCTCATATCACTTAAACTCCATGCTCCATGACCCTTCTGTTGGCAAATTACAATTTCCTTGTTTGGGTTAGGTTAAATAACAATTTAAATACCACTTAGGGAAATGATAGAATAAAGTCATAACTTCCCCAAGTTTATCTGTGTAACTCTTACCTCCCTATTGTTTTCTAGACTCTGGATCTGCTCACTCTCTCTCAGAACAGCTCAGCTACTTTTAAATAAATATGCACACTCTGCTACATCTCAAAAGGATTGATAGTCTAAGCTAAGTTTTTCCAGGAGACAATTCCCATCCAGTCTTCTAAAGACTGACTCTGGTGAGCTTTGTAGATGAAACAATGTTTGTTTTAAATGCTCTGAATGCCTGCAACAGAATTTTTTATTGATATAATATTATCTCCTAAACTTTAGCTGCCCCAAAAGACTTCATTCTAATCAAGACCTAAAAGCATTACCAACCTGAGTAATACATTTTTTTTCTAATGTCAGAAACAGAGACTTTCTTCATCAATTTAAAACACATTATTTCCACTCCAGTATTTAAAAAAAAAAAAAAAAAAGTGTTAACCCTTCACAGAAAGTAGGTTTTTGGTTTGTGCCTTTCCCCTCCTTAAACAAAGTCGAGCAGGGTAGTGGTGGTGCACACCTTTTAATCCCAGCACTGGGGGTGGGGGGTGGGGCAGGCTGATCTCTGTGAGTTCCAGCCAGCCTGGTCTACAGAGCAAGTTCTAGGACAGCCAAGGCTACACAAAGAAACCCTGTCTTGAAAAACAAAACAACAACAACAACAACAACAAATTTACCAGTAATGATGTGAA
Source organism: Onychomys torridus (assembly GCF_903995425.1). Classification (NCBI taxonomy): domain Eukaryota; kingdom Metazoa; phylum Chordata; class Mammalia; order Rodentia; family Cricetidae; genus Onychomys; species Onychomys torridus. Next base: position 16,336,374 of record NC_050463.1, read on the forward strand.
ACATCTGTTTGTCCTTTTCGAAGTGCACGTCGTTCGGAATGAATGCGACTTCGTCTTGAACCTCAACACAAGCGTGCCTGGAGGCTTTCAACACAATTCTTCCTGTTCCTTTCTCCAAGATGACTGGCCGCACGTAAGGAACCGGTGCAGCATTTGAGACGTGAGCAAAGCTGACCACGGCATCTAACTGAGCTAACACATCATTGAGCGTCTGCATTGGCTCCACATAGCCTGCAAAAACATGAACCAGGACATGTACATGGGATTATCAAATAATAAATACACACCTTATAATGAAGACCACTCAAAAAATTAACAAGTTTGCTACAATGAAATTCGAAAAGAAGCCTGAAACTACAGGCTGGAGAATTGGCTCAGCGGCTAAGTGCACTGGCTGTTCTTCATGAGGACCCAGGTTCAATTCCCAGACCCATATAGCAGCTCACAACTGTCTGTAACTCCAGTTCAGGGGGTCTGACACCCTCACACAGACATACCTGCAGGCAAAACACCAATGCACATGAAATAAATAAATCTTAAAAAAAAAAAAAGCCTGAAATTCAATGCAGTGTTAAATTTTTTTATACATCCTTAATGCTTTCTATATAAAATCCCAATTAACTAGCACAAAAAGGCACTGTCCCCTAATGCTGGGAAATATGGGGCAGCATGACAATGTTAAGATCAGCACAGGAAATGGGCAAGCACACACAGACTGTTGGAATATTAGCTGAGTTTCACTTTGTGCAACTGGTGTGTGCAGAGGATTTCAGTATAACTACCGGCCACTTGACACACATTTAGGATTGCACACTGCTGCAGCATTAGAACCAAGTGATCACACACAACTCGCTAGCAGAGACGTGAAGACAGCAATGTCAGAATTCAACATACACCCTGAATGCTAACGGGGTGAGAACGAAGCCACCCACGGGTCTCCTAGCCTATCACACGATTTCAACGTCAGGTGCTTCTGGAGCGTCCAGAACAAAGCTCAACTTCAAGAACACGTAAGATTTTCTGTTCAAATGCCTGGAAATCATCATCATCATCTTCTTCTTCTTCTTCTTCTTTTAAAAAAAAAAAAAAAAAGACAGGGTCTCACTATGTAGGCCAGGCTGGCCCACCTTGAACTGGAGATCTGCTGGCCTGTGCCTCCCGAGTGATAAGATTAAGAGCATGTGCCACCATGCCCAGACGTTTCATTTTTCATTCTCTTGTTCTACATAAAAGTAATGCTTTGATAATTAACTTAAAATGGCTGGGTTGGGGATTTAGCTCAGTGGCAGAGCGCTTGCCTAGCAAGCGTAAGACCCCAGGGGTTTGATCCTCAGCTCAAAAAAAAGGCCAAATAAAATAATCTCATCCTATCATAAAATTATGTTCTTATTGTTGTTGTTTGAAAGGAAAAGCAAGGAAATGAAGACCTCACACAGAAAGCAGTGAGAAGCTCTAGGACTTAACTGACCACTAATGCAGTACTTACTAAAATCTACGGAATTTGAAATGATAGGACTCAAAGCCAGGGCTCTGTGTATGTTAGACAAGCTCTTCACAGCTGAGCTACACAAGCACTCATTATTACTTCTAAACTTGGTAAGATTCCAGCCACACTGGGGCTGGAGAGGTGACTCAGTGGTTAAGAACCCCAGCTGCTCCTGCAGAGGACTTGAGTTCAGTTCCCAGCACTCACACTGGGTAGCGCTCACAACTATCTTAACTCCAGTTCCAGGGGTTCCGATGCCCTCTTCTGGCCTCTGCAGACACCTGCATACATGTGTTGAATACGGTTGTAATCTCAACACTTGGGAGGCAAGAGGGTAATGAACTAGCCTACAAAGTGAACTATCACAAACGAAGTAAATTTTTTATAATTGAAAAAATTAGGCATTTATTTATGGTGTGTGCATGACTGCACACATGTGACCCACGTCAGAGCACAACTTCTGGGGCAGTCAGGTCTTCCCCTTCTACCGTGTGGGGCCTGGGATCAAATCTGGGTCACACAGCCTAAAGCAGGCATTTCACAGGCTCTGTAATTTCTGTAAAAGCATCTTTTCAACTTTGAGGCTGGCCTGGGCCAAAAGCTGAACCCAACGGAGAAGGACAAGAAGAGAAAAAGGAAACTAAAACTGTTTGCCTACACGAATCCAGGCCGACTCCAAACACAAAGCTCCAGATTCAGAGGTTACAACCCAGACCTTCACTAGCAGGCGATGAACAGTTGTTTTGTTTTGTTGGTTTTGAGGAAGACTCACAGTTGAAATAAACAGTATTTATAGGGCTCTTTAAAATACAAATTAGATTCAAGAACGCAAATCAACTAAATTACTGTGCTTCAGTCACCTGATCAAGCAAAAATACAATCTTCATAAACCATTCCATTCATTTCTGCACCAATACATACAGCATGTTAAAATAAAACCTCAAGTTCTGCCTTTCTTCTGCTTTATTATGAACACTCCTAACAGTAAAACAGTTTACAGAATTAAACATGCACATAGCTTTTTAAGATTTCATGCTGTCGTAAGTGTGCTCTAGACCACGGTGATAGGGTCACAGTACTTACAGTGGTTAGTGTTCCCATTTCCCCAGCTGTGTCTCTGTGCTGGAGTAAGTGTGCTCTAGACCATGGTGATGGGGTCACAGTACTGTACAGTGGTTAGTGTTCCCATTTCCCCAGCTGTGTCTCTGTGCTGGAGTAAGTGTGCTCTAGACCATGGTGATGGGGTCACAGTACTGTACAGTGGTTAGTGTTCCCATTTCCCCAGCTTTGTCCTCTGCAGCTCTGGGCCTTTGATTTGGTTGGTGTGTTCCTTTAAGTCTCCCTTAATCTTGAACACAGCCTGTCCCTTTTATGATTCTTGAAAGGACTTGTAAAGAGTCCACGCATGAAAAAGAACGTCCCATGATCCAGACCCTCCTAATGTCTTCCTGTTTATATAGCAGGCTAATGTGTGGGGCAAGACTTCAGGGCAGTGATGCTGTGGGTCTGAATGGCCTCAGCTCCTGCCTCATCCCACGGCTGCTCCTGCTGGCGCTCACCTCCTGGGTGTTTCTGAAGAGTTTATGTCTAAACCCTTCAGACTAACACGCATCACTACCTACCCTGCACATACACTCGCGCCATTCTATAGGCAGGTAACACAGATCGATTCACATTGCCTCTTCAAATAGAAAAATACCACCTCCAACGATGTATAAGACTAGACTGAAAATCCATGTAACAGCATACACTGACAACAGCTGTTCTTGTATAATTTGTATTTGCTTTACAGTGACATTGAGTTCCAGATCGTACAGTGAGAACCTACAGATGATGACTTAAAAGGAACAGTGTATAGTGGTTCATACTTGAGACACTTGAGAGGTATGACAAGAGTACACTTCAGCTAAGGAGTTCAGAGACTGGCTAGGACAAGTGATCCTGTCTTCAAACAGAAGTAAGAGCCAGTGAGATGGCTGAGCAGATAAAATGCTGCCACCAAGCCCGACTACTGACTCCTGGAGTTCAATCCTGGGACCTACAAAGTAGAAAGGAGAACCAACTCTTGCAAGTTGTCCTCGGCCTCTACAAGCACAGGCATGTATGCACACACACAGATAAATAAATGTAGTGACACAAAAATGAAAACAGAAGCAAAACTATCTTCAAATATCCTGATGCTTTTCTATTAAACAAACAAACAAACAGGACATATTCAAAACATTCCATTTACCTGAAGAAATATTGACAATTTCTTTAACAATGGCATCCTGGGCCTCCTCATACTCGCCTTTATTCTTAGTATATTCTTCATTTAAAGAAGACAGTTCACTGCAAATCAAAACATGGCATTATTAAAAATATCAAAATGTTTGCCACAAGTAATGTGAATTACACAAAATACATTCATATTTGTCTTATGAAGCATCTGAACAATGAAAATTAAAAACTGAAATGCAAGTAGAAAAGTGGGCAACCAAGCTGGGTGTTGTGATGCATACCTTTAATCACAGCACACAGAATGCAGAGGCAGACAGCTCTCTGAGAGTCAAGGCCAGCATGTTCTATACAGTGAGCTGCTTCCTGAACAGCCAGGGTTATGGAAGAGACTATGTCTCCAAAAATAAATAAAAAACAAACAACAACCCGGGCGGTGGTGGTGCATGCCTTTAATCCCAGCACTTGGGAGGCACAAGCAGGCGGATCTCTGTGAGTTCGAGGGCAGCCTAGGCTACAGAGTGAGATCCAGGAAAGGAGCAAAGCTACACAGAGAAACCCTGTCTGGGGGGACGGGGACCACACTAAATGAAGGAAAATGGGCAACACAGAACACCCAAAGTACAGGCTAAAATACAAACTACTGAAGAAAGTTGAAAATAAACCTCGGGAAAAAGCTAGCCTCAAAGACAAGGAATGGAAGCTGGCTGGTGAGACGGCTCAGCAGGCAGAGGTGCCCACCACAGTCTGAAGGGAGTGCAATCTCGAGGAGCCACAGGACAGGAGAAAACAAGTCACCCTCTGCCCTCCATGTGTGCAGTGTGGCATGCACCGCCCCTCACAAAACAAATAAAAAGCAGTAAGTGTCTTAAAAAGAAAAGGAATTAAGAGGAGCAAAAAAGAGAGACACAAGGACGAGGAAGGGAACTGGCTGGCCAGGGCCTGACAGCAGCACAAGGAAGGTTGCTATGGGATATGCAAATGGGGGACTAAAGAAAGGACTGAACGCTCCGTCCAACGTAAAGTGAGACTACTCCCCAAGTCGGGCTGCAAAAGAGGCGGCTGGCCCAGATCACACAGGCCACAGTCGAAGATTCTAGTCTGAGTGACACTCACTGGAGCCTTCTAAGAAGAAAATGATACGATCAACATCAGATACGTAGTGAGCATTCCACCTGTTTGCACAGCTTCAAGAGTAAATGGATTTCTTCACAACGTTTAGTAACGTGGCCATTCAGTCCACTTTCTTTTATATCTGAATAACCCACAGGTTCTGTGTTTATGTAACTTAAAAGGTATTTTACTGAAACAGGAGTGATACAATGTATTAGAAAAACAACATGCTTATAATCACAGCACTTGGGAGACAGAGGTAGGTGGATCTGTAAGTTCTAGTCTAGCCTGGTCTACAGAGCAAGTTCCAGGACAGCCAAGACTACACAAAGAAACCCTGTATTGGAAAACCAAAAAGAACTATAAAACAAACAAACAAAACTTTTCTACCTATGAATAATTCTATCCAAAACTTCTGAAAAAGAAAAAGAAGAAAAAAGTTGTTTTTTCAGTAGCAAACATAAAATAGTTGTAATATAGTGATCAGCCCCAGTAAGGTAGTAAGTATCGACCTTAACTAATTTATACATAGAGCTGAAACAGCAGATGTTTTTCTTTCTACTTGATAAATTGTGGCAAGCCACAGGAATATGAAATAGAAGTGCAGCTGTATATTATAGGCTATACCTTGATGAGGCCAAGGGTCAGTCCAGTGGGAAAGCCAATCAGCAAGGTCTATTGGTGTTAGGCGGCTTAATATTCAGTTGTGTCTTGCTATGAATTCCTTGTGCTCACAATTCTCCTAAAATGTGTATGTGTGAGAATCTCCGTTTCAAAGCACCTGAATAGTCACATAGACAAAGCCTTCTGCCTCTGAGCTCCAGGCCCCTCTTTAGCATTTCTTTTGGGTATCTGCTTTTTGCAAATACCCTCGCTGAGCTACTTCCAAAGATAGAGTGAACCCCAAACAAAGCCTTAAGAGACAAGCAAGGAACAGATAGCTACCACACCGTCTGTTAGACCCTGAAAACCCCCCAACTTAGATAAAATGTCTTTTCTGAGACTACATATCTCACAGGCCAAATGCCCACCAACTAGGTGAACAAGCTTTGTTTCTTGTGCAAATCAAGGCCTCCTGTCCCCCTCACTGCCCCAGAGAACCTCTCAGATCAAAGGGAGTTTCCCTTCAGCAGATGTTTCAAGCTGTGATGCAGATGACTAGCTGTCAGTACTCTTGCCCCGCCCTGTCAGGAAACTGGCAGTAGAGGAAAAAGTGAGTTTTAACTTTTAGTGACCTACAGACTTTCCCTAACCTAGCACCTGTAAGTCTGTAGTTGATAGATTCATAATGCCTTCACCTAACCACAGTAAGGATATATTTCTAGCACATAAATTCCTTTTCTCATTTATCCCAACTACTAACTGACTCCACTCTTACCTCTCCCCTTTTGGGTTGCAAATAAAATTGCCAGGAAGCCTCTAGGGGACCCCTACCATCTTGTGCTGCATACAAAACATGAGGTGTTACTGTTTGGGATATAGACCAGTCCTAGGAGAAGGGAGAGGAAGGACTGAAGGACAGGGGATTGAGGGACTGAAGATGGAGAGACTCAGGATTGGAGAGAACCAGGAATGGAGGAACAGAGAACCGAAGGACTAAGGAACGGACGGATTAAAGAATTGAGGAACTAGGAATTGAAGATTGAAGGACTGAGGAATTGAAGATTAGAGGGAATTAAGAACTGAGGGAACAAGAAGCAACTAAGGAAATAAAGAGAGATCTGAGAGAGTTGAACTGCTGACTGAATGATGGTGACTGAGGACTAAAGAACTAAAGAGCTCCGAGCAACTGGATTCATTCCCACGCTGTTGGTACTGTCTCTCCTGGGCACCTGGATTTGTATAAATTTAAGGCTGGACCCTTAAATATTATACAAAAATAAATGATACTGGAACTTTTCAAAGAAAAAAATAGATGAGGGGCTGGAGAGATGGCTCAGCATTTAAGAGCGCTTGCTGCTCCTCTAGGACCAGAGTTCAAATCCTAGCACCTAGGTCAGGCAGCTCACAGCCACCTGTAATTCTAGCTCCAGAGAACCCAAGACCTCTGGCCTCTTATGTACATACCCATCTGCACACACACACACACACACACACACACACACCCATAAATATAATTTAAAAAACAAAAATAAATCTTTTTTAAGAAAAATTAGCAGACAAAAATGAAGCAGAACAAGGGAAACTAGCTCCAATGGACACAGAAACATCAATTAATTATTCAATCTACTCGGGTTCTTAGAGGCTCTTTCTGTTGCTTGGGGTAGGATCTCTCTCTGATGTTGGGGCTGCCCTTGAACTCACGGCAATCCTCCAGCCTCCGTGGAGCTGGGACTCCAGGCACCAGCAAGCCTCCTGGCTAACAGCTGAAGATATGAGGAGCTTCTTGGGAGAGAGTAAAGCCTGACTCTTAGTCGATGCTTTTTAAACAGTGAACGATAAAGTAAAAGCTCTCTGTCAAAGACATCAGAGTAGCGTGTTCTCCCACCTGTTGGTAAACTTAACTCCATTCTTCTGAATATCCACTGTGCTGAAGTTCTTATTGTTTCGAAGGACTCTTTCTTCCTTGCAGGTCACACGAAAATAATATCCAAACTGTGCACTGGAATCCAATTTAATCTGTTTGCCGGCATCCAATCCTTTATGATCAGAAACAAATTAGGTCATAAACACATACACTTTTCAGTGTAAATGATCAAAATCATTACATCTGAATAGTGCAACTCACTTATGACAAGGCAACATACTGGAAATTATTATTATCTCACTGGAGAAGATTCAAATCCCACTTCATTGGGAAACTATGTAAAATATACCCATGGAGTCCTTAACCTCTCTTATAAAGGCTAGCCACTTACATGGAAGAGGCCACTCTGTACAGGTAAACCCACCCACCCAAGGTGGCAGAGCACCAGCTGTGAACAACCGATTCAGATGCTAGATGCCCACGAAAATGGGTATGGTGTGGCCCATGCTTAAGCAGTTTTGCATGCATAGGGTTTCTTTTATTTTTCAATATTTATTTATTCTCGTGTGCGTGCATGCGTGCGTGTGTAACTGTGCCATGGTTCGTGTGTTGAGGTCAGAGGACAAACCATGGGACTTAGTTTTCTCTTTCCACCCCGTGGGTCAAAGGCCGGCCATTAGGCTGCTGGGTGGTGAAGTGTCTTGACTCACTAAGCCTCCATCGAAGGCCAGGCTTCTATATTTAACCAAAGAACGTCGGAAATTTAGGGTAGAACTGAAAGTGGCCAAATGTTAATTTTTTTAAATAATTTATTTAAATTTGTTTTATGTGCACTGGTGTGAAGGTGTCGGATCCTCTGGAACTGAAGTTACAGACAGTTGTGAGCTGCCATGTAGGTGGTGAGAATTGAACCCAGGTTCTCTGGAAGAGCAGCCAGTGTTCTTAACCACTGCACCATCTTTCCAACCCTACCAAATGCATCTCTAAACAGAAATTTGACTGGACAATGAGAGTCTAGAACAACATGGCTTTATTCTTGTTAAGCGCAGAAAATTTCAGAACACACAACAATTTACCAACTCAACTTTATATATCTAAGATTTGTGAAATTTTCTATCCTGGCTCTGCTCATAATTTTACTCAAAATGATTATTAGTTCACACTAAAACACAAAATACTATACAGCAATTTGTTGGCTGAAGAACAGTAACTGAAATTAATAGCAACAACTACAGACAGCCCTCATCTGCGGAGAAAGGACAGCAGAGAGCCGTGTGTAAAAATCAAAACAAAACAAACCCAAGAATCTCAAAATGGGAATCCCACAGTTACCATTTGCCATCGGCAACAATTCATCTCAACCTGAAGCAAGTGCCCTCTTGGGGGCGGAAAACCAAAATTGGGGTACCAATGTGATCACTGCACAAATGATTCAGACCTCCATTAACTCATTCTTACCAAGACCCCGGGCAGCACTTATTAATGTGGCCTGCATCTTCTTCTCCAGGCCATCCATTACTTCTCTCAGTTCACTCAGGTTAGGATCAAATGAAGGTTTTACAAGGAACTCATGGTTTTCCACCTGTAAACAGAACAAGGAGTCACTAAACTATGCAGACAAAGGGGTGAAGACAATTTACCTATGTAAACGTGGCTAGTGTTGGCAGGATTGACCATCCCTGAGTCACTCGGACAACACTAAGAACCTTCTACTTATTAACAGACTTTAACAGGACACAGGAATTACCCACTGGAAAGAAACATCTACAGAACAAGACGCACGCATCTCCAATGCCAGCCTTACTACTGAAGAACGTCCAGAGTTTGGAACCATCACCCAACTGTAGCACTTCCCAAAGCAAAGAACTGTCGGAAGAATAGCAAATAACAGTCCTAACCCAGCAGCACAGGACCCTCTCTTAGAAGGCTGTAGCTAGTTAGTGCTGGCGAGATGCTCAGTGGGCAAAGAACTGTCAGAGGTTACATGTTCATTAAAATGTCATGATTTGAAAACACATTGGGTGTGGGGGGTGGGGTGACTGCTGGGTCAAACCCAGCCACGGCACTCTTAAATACCGTCTTTGTAAACTGCTCCTACATTACTCTTTTGGAGACAGGGTCTCACTGTGTAGCTCTGGCTAGCCTGAAACCAGAACTTGGAGACCTGTCTGCCTCTGCTCCAGAGTGCTGGGATTAAAGGTGTGCACCACTATGCCTGGCTTTTGTACTATTATTAAATAACAAGGAACTGTATGAAAAATGGATCTCATTTATAAGAGGAAAGACATACATGAAACTTTCAAGTCTTTATTATGTAGAGACCTTTATAAAGACAATTTATTTGAAGAGTAAATAGAATTGGTTTCAGTGATGGGGCGAACCATGGAAACAGGCACTTAAATCAAATGTTAATAGCTGTTCATGCCTAGTGATTGTTCTTTTTTTAAAACCAATGACTAAAATTTAAACAAATAAAATTACAAAGGAACATTTTAAAAAGAAGTCTATCTGCACCAGGCATTAAAATTATTAAATACACAATTATACATAAAAGCTTAATGAGAGTGAGTCAATTTCCTCAAACAAGACGACAAAAACATTCCCTAAATAAGGCTGAAACAAATTGCTCCTAATTATTATCCACTTAATCAGAGCACATCTTCACATTCCTAAAGTGAACTACTAAGAAATAAAAATCAAATAACAGAAAGCTAGCAGAAAATGAGTGTTTAAAATAAAACATGTTTCAACTATATAAAATATTAAAAGCTAAATTTTGAAGTTCTCTCTCTCTCTCTCTCTTGTTTTTCAAGACAAGGTTTCTCTGTGTAGCCCTGGCTGTCCTGGAGCTCACTCAGTAGACCAGGCTAGCCTCGAACCTGGAGATCTGCCCACCTCTGCCTCCCGGCTGAATAGATATTTTTAAAGATGAAAGACATATTATCAGTATTACCAAAAATATAAAACCATAAAGGATGGTTTTTCTTTTTATCAAGGCACTTCTCTGCACGTTAAGCATTAGGGTCACGGAATGAACAGGTGGAAGGGCCGGAAACGAGCAGGAAGGGGCGGGAACACTGTAATACAGGACAGGACTGTTGCTGCCACTTTCCCGATACAGGCACAGTCCACCACAGCTTCTTCCTACCTCCTGCCCCCAACCCTAAGAAAAAGAAACCATGGCCCACACTCGTGAGGCTTCACCAAAACCACACACTCCTTCACGTCTGGTGAGAATGGAAGTTGGTAGACTGTTTAAAAATGAAGAGGAGCAGGGGCTAGGCGTGCTGGTACATGCATTTAATTTTAATCCCAGCACTCAAGAGACAGATCTCTGAGTTTGAGGCCAGCCTGGTCTATATACAGAACAAGTTCCAGGACAGCCAGGACTACAAGATTTTTCTTTCTTGAAAAAGAAAACAACATGCTGGCAGTGGTGGTGCACACCTTTAATCCCAGGCCTTGGGAGGCAGAGCCAGGCGGATCTCTGTGAGTTCGAGGCCAGCCTGGGCTACCAAGTGAGTTCAGGAAAGGCTCCAAAGCTACACAGAGAAACCCTGTCTCGAAAAACCAAAGGGGGCGGGGGGAGAAAAAGAAAACAACAGGGGGCTGGAGAGATGACTCAGAGGTTAAGAGCACTGGCTGCTCTTGCAGAGGTCCTGAGTTCAATTCCCAGCAACCACATGGTGGCTCACAACCATCTGTAATGAGATCTAGTGTGAAGGTACACATGCAGGCAGAACGCTGTATACATAAATAAAGAAATCTTTCCCAAAAAAGTGGGGGGAAGGTCAAAATGCAGTAAGACTCGGGATATTTGTTACTCTTCGCCACTGCAATACTCCAAGATAAAATATGTGCATAATAATTTATGAATAGAACAGTATTAACAGTCATTTCAACATGTAATGAAGATTGTCTAGAAATAAGGACCAACACTTGAGACAATTACAGGGGAAGACAATGCTGTCATGTGGACTGAAGTGTGCTATAGAACTTGCTTCTTCCAGTGAAGTTCCTACCCTCAACCCCACCACCCAGAAACCTAATGCTTAAGCAGAACCCGGAGAATTCTCACTCATTCCAAGTCTGGAGAGGTGGCTGGGTAGCCAACTGCTCCTAAAGAGGACCCAAGTTCAGTTCCCATTACCAGCACCCCCGTGGAGGCTCTCAGTCACCTACAGTTCTAGGGGATGCAATATCCTCTTCTGACTGTTTCTGGTTCCTTCATACACACATAACATAAAATAAACATGTAACAAATAAATGTTTAAAACAAAAACGGAGAAAGAAAGAGCTGTTGGGAAGACCTTAGCAAAGCAAGGGGGAACTGAACAAGTAGGTTTTAACTTTAATAAACACAGCTACAGGGAACACATCAAATGGCCATCCTCTAGCAGTCTGTCGCTTGCTCTGCATACAGTCTTTCAAACACTAATGTAGAGTATTACTTTAAGGTGTGTTACTTTTGTTGATGCTGCATTTGTTTAGCTCTGTGGAGCTGTGTTACTGTGCCTGTCTAAAACACTGATGGTCTGATGAAGGGCTGAACGGCCAATAGCGAGGCAGGAGAGAGGACAGGCGGGCTGGCAGGCAAGGAGGATATACAGAGGGAGAAATCTGGAAGGAGAAAAGACTGAAGGAGCCAGAGAAGGAGGAGGGTTCCAGGGGCCAGCCACCCAGCCACCCAGCCACAGAGTCAGAGTGAAAGTAAGATCACAGAAGAAAGAAAAGGAAAAAGCCCGGATGCAAAAGGTAGACTCAATAATTTAAGTTAAGAAAAGCTGGCTAGAAACAAGCCAAGCTAAAGCAGGGCATTGACAATTAAGAACAAGCCAGGGCTGGAGAGATGGCTCAGAGGTTAAGAGCACTGACTGCTCTTACCTGAGTTCAATTCCACATGGTGGCTCACAACCACCTAATGAGGTCTGGTGCCCTCTTCTGGCATGCAGGCATACATGCAGATAGAATACTGCATAATGAATGAATGAATAAATAAATAAATAAATAAATAAATCTTTTAGCCGGGCAGTGGTGGCACACGCCTGTAATCCCAGCACCCGGGAGGCAGAGGTAGGTGGATCTCTGTGAGTTCAAGGCCAGCCTGGTCTACAGAGCTAGTCCAGGACAGGCTCCAAAGCTACAGAGAAATCCTGTCTTGAAAAACCAAAAACCAAAAACCAAACAAACAAACAAACAAAAAACCAAAAAAACCACAAAAAAACAAATAAGCCTTGGCCTGTGTATTTATTTGGGAGCTGGGTGGTGGCCCCCCAAAAGAGCAAAAACAACATCAATGCACTATCACCTACCTGACCACTAAAACAAGTCATCAGATCAGCAAAGGTGACAAACAGACAAGCAGGGAGCTCGGAAGTGGGATGAAACCAAGAATCAAGATGAAAAGAATGAGAAAGAAGCCGGCAGCGGCGGCGCACGCCTTTAATCCCAGCACTACGGAGGCAGAGCCAGGCGGATCTCTGTGAGTTCAAGGCCAGCCTGGTCTACAGAGTGAGATCCAGGACAGCCAGGGTTACTTGGAGAAACTCTGTCTTGAAAAACCAGAGAGAGAGAGAGAGAGAGAGGAAAGTTAGGCCTTCACCAATCATTAGAGTGCATCAATACAACAATACAACAACACAGCAGAGATTTTTGCTGAAATGGAATTACCAATTTCAAAAGAGCATAGAAAGTTTATAGAGGATGCATATCAAAAGATAAAGGAATTACAAAGCAAATAAAGGTAAGATACTAAACATCTTAATATTTTTAGGTTTTATATGTTTTAATGTTTTATGTGTCTGAGTGATTTGCCTGCTTGTATGTCTGGTTACCATGGACGCCAGAAGAGGATATGGGATCCCCTGGGACTGGAGTTATAGAATTGTGAGCTGCCAAGTCTCAGGGGTGCTGAAGTCGAAATTTGGGTCCTCTGCAAAAACAACATGTACCCTTAACTGCTGAGCCAACTCTCCAGCCAGGGTATTTTTAAATAACTTTAAAAGCTCCACTACCCCAGGAGTATTAGATAAAACATACAAGCGTTCTTTTCCAAACACATGAGCAGCTAGTGACCTTCTAGTCTAAGGGCTGCCAAGGGAAGACTCTCCAGCACACAGCCAGGGAGGTTGTTCCAAATCTACTTCATGCCAGGCTGGGGACACGAGCCTTTAATCCCAGCAATCTGGAGGCAAAGGCATGTAGATCACTGTGCATTTGAGGTTAGCCTGGTCTTCTATACATAGCCAGTTCCAGGCTGGCCAGGGTGAGACCCTATTTATTGTTGTTGTTTTAAAAATGAATATATTGGGTTGGGGATTTAGCTCAGTGGTAGAGCGCTTGCCTAGCAAGCGCAAGGCCCTGGGTTCAAGCCTCAGCTCAAAAAATAAATGAATAAAGGAATGAATGAATGAATAAATGAACGAACAAACAAATAAACAAATAAATAAATCCTGGCTGGTTTTATATCAGTTTGACACAAGCTAGAGTCCTCTAAAAGGAGGGACCCTCAATTGAGAAAATGCAGCCGTAAGATCCAGCCATAGGGCATTTTCTTAATTGGTGATAGATGTGGGGGGCCCAGCCCACTGTGGTGGGGAGGTGGTCCTGGGCTCTACAAGAAAGCAGGCTGAGCAAGTCATGATGAGTAAACCAGTACGCGGCACCCCTCCATGACTGCATCAGCGCCTGCCTCCAGGATCCTGCCCTGTTTGAGCTCCTGTCCTGACTTCCTTTGAGGATGAACCTCTCCAGCTGCACATGACAGTAATAGTAGCCCTGACTAAGACTCAACAACCTTGCATCCACAGCCCTGAGAAGGGAGAGTGAAGGCACAATCTCCCTGGACCAATAATGGGGTCTGGATAACAGCGTCTACTATTTATGCTGGCGGACCCATCCATGTTAGCTGCTGGCTTTTTTATTGCCCTTGCTTCTACTGTGATCAAAACGGTCCTTTTTAGTAAAGCATATAACTGAGATCAAAGATAATCATTCCTAGCTCCCCTCAGAACCAGATGCGGGGTTCTGAATCAATCCAGGCCAAGGGAATGTGAGGGAGCAAAAGTCATGTGTACCATTTCCAAAATAAACGACACATTTCGACTGGCTGGAGAGAAGGTGCGTCACCTTGCACTCTGAAAATGGAGACAAGCACAACAGTGGTGGAGACACAGGACAGGAGCGCTGGCCTGCCCCACTAGCCGGGTGCTGACACACCTGGACTACCGTCATGATAAAGCTGAAGTCCTAACCTCAGTAGAGGACCAAACGCTCCCATTCTGGCCATGCACCTAGTCTCCTTCAATAACAAGAGTGAAAAGCAGACATTTCCAGGCAAATAAAACAGCCTGACTAGCAGACTCTAATAAATTAACTTGAAATCTAAACTCAACACGTACTGTGCAGAATGGAAATAAACTTAAAGGCACAGAGCTAAAAGCACTAGCCAGTAATGAAGACGACATGTAATTTGATATCAGGTGTCTTAAGGGTCTAGTGACTTTTCAGTGCTAAGAAACAAACCAATGACTCTATACACCAGTTCCCAACCCCAAACATAGAGATCCCAATCAGTCAAAGAGTGAGCAACACAGAGGCTGAGGACACACCTGTGACCCACACTGTGAGAAAGTGAACAACACAGAGGCTGAGGACACACCTGTGACACATCTCTGTGAGTTTGAGGCCAGTCTAGTCTACAAAGCGAGTTCCAGGAAAGATGCAAAGCTACACGGAGAAACCTTGTCTCGAAAAACCAAAAACCAAAACCAAAACAAAACAAAAAAAAGTATTCAAATATATCTGAAGGTAAAAGAGTAATAAAAACTTAAAGATGTTTCTAATATAATTGATTTGGTTTATTCTTTAAAAATTAATGTAATCTAATTTTTCCAGACTAGACAGATATTGAGATATTGATGAAGTAATAAAAAAATAAAAACAATTCCAATATGAAATTATATTTAACATTTACACTATTTACCTACTTACATCCAATATTTAGACTTACATTCAACATTTACACTTTACAAACTTATATACAAAAGGAAACTCTAAAGAACTATTTTACAGACCGTATATAAAAAAGGAAACTCTATAGAACTATTTTATAATTTTTTTTTTTTTAAAGCTGAGGATTGAACCCAGGGCCTTGCAAAGCGCTCTACCACTGAGCTAAATCCCCAACCCTCTATTTTATAAATTTTAACAGACAAATTTTAAGAATTCCTTTTTTTTTTAAAAAGATTTATTTATTAATTATGTATACAGTGTTCTGTCTGCACACATCCCCGCAGGCCAGAAGAGGGCACCATATCTCACTACAGATGGTTGTGAGCCACCATGTGGTTGTTGGGAATTGAACTCAGGACCTTTGGAAGAACAAGCAGCACTCTTAACCTCTGAGCCATCTCTCCAGCCCCAAGAATTTCTTAACAAAACTAACTAATATGCAAAAGCAAACTCTATAGGACTACTTTACAAACTTTAGCAAACATCTAGAAAAGATTTCTTAACTGAACTATTAACAAGACAGAAAGTACCCAAAGTTTACAGTCATCTTTGATATCATTCTGAAAGTTTTCTTGAGAGTTTAAAGTCAGAGCTTAACTCATCTAAGCTTGACTGAGAGTAAAACTCCCCTTCTTAATTTCTTAAAGCTGCTTTAAGGTTACCATGAGCTTTTTAATGATGTCAGTATTTCCCTCTTTTATCCTTTCACACTCGAAGCAATTACCTAGAGTAAGGACAGTTTTTTCCTTTGTTTTCTAAAAGATTAACATTTTAATTATATCCTTAGCAAGTTGTTCACCTACTTCTTGGGGGTGGGGGGGTAAGGCTAAGCTTTCTAACATCATTTGGAAAAGAAACTGCATTTTGAGCTGAAAAACTACATTTCCCATACTGGCTGTCTCTATATCATCCTGTGGTTATGAACAACATTATGGACTACGTTTCCCATGCTGCCTTTTGGGTATGCCACAGTTTGTTTTCATACTGAAAACCAGGATCAAACAAGCTTTTTTCACTACAGGTTCCTGTTTTCCCTGAGCTGGCATTAATAATGTATTTCCTTCACCTGACACTTTTCCTGGCGTGGGCCACAACCGGCCGCCAGTCTGCCCTCGTGCATTTGGACAGGCACTTTGGTGCCAAAGGCTAGAAGCCCTCGGGGCTTGTTCCTCTGCCTTTCTGGTCAGTGAAAGAAAATGAAAGTAGTTGAAATAAAAGTCCTTTCAGCCTTTAGAGAAAGATTCCCTCCCAGACAGATCTTTGTCTTGTCCTGGCTTGGCTTATCTCCTCCTCTAGATACAGAGTTCCTGATGCTACAGCCAAGACTCAGCTTCACTGCTTCCTCCATGCCAGCAGCCCCTCCCCAGGTCCCACAATGCCTCTGCTGAAGCTGCACACTTCAGGGAGGAAGCTGCCCTGCTCCACTCTCCACCTGCACTCTCCTGAGTGAATATGGTTAGGCTCTAGCCACAGGGGGTTCTGGCTGCTGTTTATCTAATACTGTCTGGAAGGAGAGACAGGACTAGCAGAGAGGATTTGCCATATTCCAAGAGGTTTTTTGTTTTTTCTCGAGTAATTACAAGTGATTTTCTCATACTGATGTTATTTTCAGGTGAATCTATTATTTTGTCCTTACAGAAAGAGAAAAAAAATCTGAGGAGAAAAAAAAATCCCTGAAAAGCTTTTAGTTTTTTAGCGAGATTGCTAAGATTTTCCTAAGACCTCGGTTCTCCTTGGCTTCATGGCCAAATGGAAACTAACTTTGATGGTACGGTGTTATAATGGCGTTTGCCAGCAGAGTGGAGAGTTTTGTTTCATCCACATCCACCTTAAGGAAAACTCCCTACCTCTCAGGGCTTGATTCTAAGCTGTCTCCAGGTGAAAGCTTCCATAGGTAGCTTAGCGCCTTTCCTGGAACTCACTCTGTAGCCCAGGCTGGCCTTGAACTCACAGAGATCCGCCTGCCCCAGCCTCCGAGCACTGGGATAAAAGGCGTGTGCCGCCGCCGCCCGGCTACATTTTTTCTTAAACTATATTCCTAACCCAATATTTCTATATTCTACCTTACTCTAAATTTTTTCCTACATTATATTCCTATATTCTACTTTATATTTTTCCTTAATTTTTATAGATAGAAGTTAAGAGAGAGAGAAAGAAAGAAACTGAGAGAGAGAGATTCGCTGCAGCTTCACTTGGGCATCTTTCGGCCACTTTCACTCCCGAGAACAGAATACCATTGCCTTTTCAATTCCTTATCGGCATGCCTCCTCATATATGCGACATACCCTGACACTCCTTTCCCAAAGTTCCTAGTCTCCATTTGTGGGGACCCACCCCCACCTCTTTTCCTAGGGTACTCTTGAGGGAGGAATAAGAGATTTAGGTAGAAGGACAGAAGGACACAGGACAGCTCAAGAGGGCCTGGATCCTATCCACCAGCCCCTCGGTCTCTTCTAAAGGGCTTTTTAAAGGAATGCCAAGGACCAAGGCAAAAGGCCTCCCCTTGCCAGATCAAAGCATACCTCACATCCAAGTGCAGACCCTTCCAAACACCTAGTAACCATGCACATGGTCAAGCAATTCTCTAATGCAGCTCTGTAGCTAAAGAGTTTTCTCCCCAGGTCCCGCCAAGCCCTGGGTCTGACAGCCCACTTATAAAATAAACACACAGACGCTTATATTATTTAAACTGTTTGGCCTAATAGCTCAGGCTTTTTGTTAACTGTTCTTCTATCTTAAATTAACCCATTTCTATTCATCTATACTTTGCCACATGGCTCGTGACTTACCGGTACCTTGCATCTTCCTTGTCATGGCAGCAACTGGCAGTATCTCCCTCTGTCTTCCTGTTCTCTCAAGTCTCCTCCTCTCTGTTAGTCCCGCCTATACTTCCTGCTTGGCTACTGGCCAATCATTGTTTTATTTATCAATCAATCATCCACAGCACAGCTCTGGTGGGTAAAGCAAGCTCATATCTCACTAGGAAACCTTTGTGGGCCTCCACATTGAGGGAAGCAGGAACATTTAATTAGCGAACATATCTTCAACAAGAAAAGGTGCTTGTTGTCAAGCCTGACTCCCTGAGTCTGAGCTGCAGGACACACATGAAAACTGACTCCCTCCAATTGTCCTCTAGTCTCCACTCCACACATGCACATACACACACAATAAATAATGAACTTTAAAGTATAATAATGAAAAAATAAGAATAAAACCAACAAGTTCAGCCAGGTGAGAAACACCAGAAGTGCTGGTGGTGCACTACCACAGGATCAACCTCGACAAGTAGCAGGAAGTGACCTAGAAACTTCCTTCCTACTGGCTAGCTTTCATAGATAGTACCAGAATGTGGTATGCAGGCCACTTTGAGAGAAAAGTCATCAATGTATTTCACCATTAGTGAACACTGCATACTACTACATTTCCCATCTACAGACAAGAATTGCCCACTGGTGCAACAGCAGTGTCCTAGTTGGGTTTTCTATTGCTGTGATGAAACATCATGACCAAAGCAACTTGGAGAGGAAAGGGTTTATTCAGCTTACACTTCCACATCATAGTCCATAGCTCCCTGGAGGCAGGAGCTGATGCAGAGGCCATGGAAGAGTGCTGCTTACTGGCTTGCTCCTCGTGGCTTCCTCAGCCTGATTTCTTATAGAACCCAGACAGGGTTGGTATCACCCACAAGAGGCGGGGCCCTCCCCCATCAGTCACTAATTAAGAAAATGCTCTACAGGCTGGCCTACAACCTGATCTTAGAGACATTTTCTCAATCAAGGTCCCCTCCTCCCAGATGACTACAGCTTATGTCAAGTTAACATCAAACCGGCCGGCACAGTTGCATTAAGTTTTACTTTCTTTCTTTCTTTCTTTTTTTTTCTTTTTTTTTTTTTTGGTTTGGTCTTTCGAGACAGGGTTTTTCTGTGTAGCTTTGCGCCTTTCCTGGAACCCAAACTCACAGAGATCCACCTGCCTCTGCCTCCTGAGTGCTCGGATTACAGACGTGTGCCACCAACGCCTGGCTAAATTTTACTTTCTAATTGGCTCTCACTTACATCCAGGGTAGGGGTAACTCGGGGAACATTATGGGAGAATGGCTGGAGAGAATGTAAGAGCCAGAGGATGGGAGGAGTGCTAGAAATGCTTTCTGGACTCAGCACAGCCATTGTTCTTGTGAGCTCACAGCAGGTATGGTTAGCTAAACAAGGTCAAGCCAGGAAACATTCCAGCAGGATGCAAGGGGCACAGGAAGCTCCCTGACAGATGAGGCACTACTGGCAATCACAGCTACTAGGGAAGGAAGGAGAGTCATCTGTCTTCTCCTGTGGCCACTGGTAGGTTGCCCATGCTCCAGGGGACGGTGCCACACTCATGAGCATGCAAGCAGGAAAAACTAGACAGTACAGTAGTGAAAAAAAGGAAGAAGACATGACAGGAGACCCGGGGAAAGTGGGAAGATTTGGGTTGGGTTATGTTCAAGATAAATTGTATACAGGGATGAAACTGTCAAAAAAAAAAAAAATCTTAAAAAATTAATACAATTCACTAAAACACCAATAAAGGAAAGGTGTCTAGTTTTGTGAAAATCAATGCCTTCTTGGAATCTTGGCTTAGGATGATTTTGATCTACATTTACTTCAAAAGTAGAGAAAAAAAAGAGGATTTATGGAAAGCAGCCACAGAAACACGTACAAGCTTGAGGGTGGAGGCACAGTACATTGTGTAAATGATGGAAACTTCATCACATGAACTCCTAAGAGCACAGCTGGAAAGCTGTGAGGCTTTCAAAGATTAGAAATGAAACAATCCAAGAGTCCCCAGAGAATTTCTCAAAGTGGTTCTTAAAACATAATTTAAATGCCTAAATTCATTACAAATATCTGTGATGACAGGGAAAGCTTGAATCTGCCTTGTAACCTGGGATAAGGTTAGAGTCGGGTTTGAAAGGAAGAAGGTGGACACTAGGTAAGCTCCCGAGGAAGTACAGGTTTAACTTAGGAGTGTGACTTTTCAAGACAGTATCACACACAAACCATGAGAGCCTGCAGTTACAGCGACGGGAGTACCTGCTACTGGACACAGCAGTCCTTCCCCACCCTGTGGTGCTCACACAAGTGTCTCTCCCCCTCATGGAGGAAGCTGACCTATAACCACCCCGCTTAGCTCAGGCCAATCACCGTGTCGATTCCTCCACCAACCCCGCTTAGCTCAGGCCAATCACCGTGTCTATTCCTCGCACTGCACTCAATACTTCAAATGGTCTCACTGCGGCAGATGGCAGGGCTCGGGATGTTGGCTCAACTGCTACTGGTATTTTAAGGTCAAAAATGAAACTAGCTTTGATTAAATTAAAATCAGAGTTCAAGAAACTAGGTCTTCCAGAGGGTCTCACTGGTTTTAGCAATTCTAATTAAAATCTTAGCCTTTTTATACTATAATTTCTATTTTATTGTTTCTAGAATATATTGTCACACATGCATACACACACACAAACACAAATATATACATAATCTAATACAATCAAATAAATAACCTCAAATAAATCAACAGGTACTAAGAGCCAAAGGCTAACAATTTAGCCAACCAAATCGTTACCTTGAAACCAATAGTTTGAGTACATATTTCCTGCACGGTCATTCGTGGAAGACCAGCTCCCACATTTATTAATTTACCCCATGACTCTTGAAGAGCAAGGGATAAGAGATTTAGATAGAAATATAGAGAAGAGAGACAGACGGAAACACAGGGAGCCTCGGGAGGGCCTGACTCAAAACCCACCAGCCCCTTCTGTCTCTACTAAAGGACTTTTAAAGGAAGGCCAAGGGGTGGAGCAAAAGACCTCCCCCCAGTACAACCAAGTGCAGACTATCCCAGGCACCTGGTGACCATGCACATGGTCAAGCCATCCCCTAACACAGCCCTACTGTGTAAAGCAAGCTCAGATCTCACTAGAAACCTATGTGGGCCCCACAGTCATTTAATCAGAAATTTAGCTTAGTTTTTTTTTTTTTAAAGATTTATTTATTATGTATGCAGTATTCTGTATGCAGGCCAGAAGAGAGCACCAGATCTCATTACAGATGGTTGTGAGCCACCATGTGGTTGCTGGGAATTGAACTCAGGACCTCAGGAAGAGCAGTCAGTGCTCTTAACCACTGAGCCATCTCTCCAGCCCTAGCTTAGGTTTTTATTTTTAAGTTTAAAAAACTTTCAAGCTGGGAGGTAAGCCTTAGAGGGACATAGTAAAATCCCAACTCTATCTAGTTCCAGGCAATCTGATGACCTCTTCTGGTTTCTATGGGTACCAAATACACGCACAGGGTACACATACACGCTGGCAAACATATATACACATAAAATAAAAATAGCCGGGCGGTGGTGGCGCATGCCTTTGATTCCCAGCACTTGGGAGGCAGAGGCAGGCGGATCTCTGTGAGTTCGAGGCCAGCCTGGTCTACAGAGCGAGATCCAGAAAAGGTGCAAAGCTACACAGAGAAACCCAGTCTGGAAAAACCAAAACAATAAAAAATATATAAAATAAATAAATAAAAATAAATCTTAAAAAAAAAAAAAAAAACCACTTATGCCTACTTTATGCACAAATTAACCTCATCCCCTAAAACAGCTTCTCTACAGGAAAACCAGAAACGTTTTCATTTACCCTTACTCCTCCCATTTTTTGAGACATCTTACATTATAGGCCACACTGAGCCTGAACCCATACAACCGTTTCGACAGTCTCCTGAGAGCTGAGATTACATGAGCAACCATGACCAACTTTCCCAGTAACTAAAATTCCTTCTGCTTGGAATTAAAATATAACTCATTGAACATTCAGAATCATTTATGACACTACTGTCTTTCAAGTTGGGACAGTGGCTCACTCTTGTAACCCTGGCACTCTTAACACTAGGAACTGAGGCAGGAGGATACCAAGCTCCAGGATGTACACCGTCCACTCACACTCAACAATCAATGCGGCTGCCGGCTTTATCCTCACTCAAATGATTACTGTCTTACAAGGGCTGGGCTGGATAGAGCACAGGGATGCCTCATTCGCCCACCACTTTAAGGCCCTGGGTTTGATCCCCAGTACTGCCCATCGAATCCATTTCTTCCTTGTCTGTCACTTAAATTTACATCGACTAGCTGCAAAGTTGCCACACATAAGCACCAAAACTAACTCATGCTTTTTTAGTTTTGTTTCTGGTTATTCTTTCCTTTCCAAAACTATTTTGCTGTGGGGATTAAATGTAAATTGCATACCTGATCCATATCCAAAGTTGTTTCTATCATTTCTTGAAATTTTGAAAAATCAGAACGAAGATCAATAAGAGGAGTCACAAAAACGGCCGTCAACAATGCCTGGTGTCTTCCTACAACAGAGCAAAAATAAAATAAAAACAACAGCTCATAGGGAGTCACAAAAACTGCCAACAATGCCTGCTGTCCTCCTAAAACAGAGCAAAGAAAATTAAGACAACAGCTCATAACCAAGCTAAAATAATGACTGTGCAGGTCTCCAAACTTAATTCTACTTTTATGTTTTAAGGCAAAATTAACACAGAATTTATTCTACAAACAGGGAAATACTGTGGTAGCACCCAATGTTCCTACTAATACGCTGCCTCCCCTAATGTCTGTCATCTTTCATAAGCGATGCAGAAACATTAATTATGAGTAAATGAACATTGTTTCTTACAGATCTACTAAGACAAAGTCAAAGCTATTAAAACAGACCTCTAATTTCCATTTCTAATTTCCATTAACAACAGTATTCCAATCAACAGAGGCTATATGAAGTCAAGTATTTAAACGGAACTTGGCTACTTAAGAGTCACACTGGGGAATTATGTGAGGAAGGGAACAGGATCAACAGTAAACTGCAAAGAACGCAGAGTTAGAACTGGTCGCCAGCCCCTAAGCTTTTTGCTCTCCGGCTTTCTCCTCTGCAACATGAGTCCACAGCCCCTTTTCCTTGTCAGAACAATGACGCCCAGCCCAAAAACAGGGACGGGAGCAGACACAGCACCTAGGCAGTGCTCTGCACCCAACCATTACTAGACATTACCACTAATTGCTACTTGGGACACAAGGATTTTGTTCTTTCCTCATCACCAATAAATTCTTATTAGGAATTCTGCAAGTGATCCCTGGCACACCAAATTTTATTCCAATTTCAATAGCTCCTGAATGAGAATGATGAAAAGCTATCATGGAGTCATGTTTCATTATTAATCACAGCAGCCTCTAACACATTGAGGAAACAGTACGTATGTGTGAAACATTTAGACAGACTGTAAACAACACTTTGCCTACATAATGTCTGTGGTGTTACAGTGCCTGGCTCTTTGTCTCCACTTGGCTTAGAAACTGCGGTAAAAGGGTAAACGGCAGCCAATCAAAACAGTGATGCTGAACTACAGAATGATCTTTCCCTGTCTTCATCAATGTTTTCAATGGGATACAGCAATGTGACTCTGTAATTCCAGCACTTTGGAGATTGAGGCAGGAGAACGGCAAGTTTTGAGGAAAGCCAAGACGATACAATGAGAGCCTGTCTCAAAAAAACTAAACCCACTACCACCAAGAAGGAGCTTAGCAATGACGATCCCAGAGGTGTAGTTCAATGTCCCTCTCCTTTCCATGTAGCTGAGGGACAAACCACCCGCAATGTTTTATAAAAAGCCCCAATTCTGACCCTCAGTGCAGATTTATAGTTTGTCAAAACTAGACTCCATTAAAAGCAAATACCCCGCGACACTGGGTATGGTGGCCTTTAATCCCAGCACTCAGGAGGCAGAGGCAGGGAGATCTCTGTGAGCTGGAGACCATCCTGGTCTACAAAGTGAGTTCCACAACAGCCAGGGCTGTTACAGAGAAACCCTGTCTCAGAAAAAAAACAAAAGAACTTTAGTCATCCCTCTCGCCTCTTAGAATCTTCTTAAAAGCATTAATTAAGACGCCAGAGAGATGGAGAGGCAGTTAAGACTGTGTGCTATTCCCACAGAGGACTGGAGTTTAGTTCCAAGGACCCACACTAGGCAGCAAACAACACATTCACTCCAGCGCCAGGACATCCAATGTCTTCTTGTGGCTTCCAAAGGGACACACACACACACACACACACACACACACACACACACTAAATAATAAATTTAAACACACTAATTAGAAGTTCATGGCTCTATATCGAGGGTTTGTACCTTCATAATTATACTTTAACAGGATTAGTTTCTTTTGTACCTGTTTTATTTAGTGTGCTTAAAAACATTATTCTGAGGATAGGTTTTATTAGAAGCCAAAAGGGACAATGGCACAAAACAAAAACAAAGTTATGAACACTAGATACTGGGCAGGAGAAATGGCTCAGAGGTTAAGAGCACTGGATGCTCTATTCCCAGCACCCACATGCCAACTCATAACAATCATAACTCCAATTGCAGGGGTCTGATGTCCTCTTCTGGTCTGCAGGCTCAGACACACATGTAGGCAAAACACCCATATACATAAAAAAAAAAAAAAAAAAACAGAACCTGGTTTTTAGCCAGGCGGTGGTGGTAATAGCGGCAGCAGCCCACAACTATAGTCTCATCTCCTGGGAGGCAGAGGCAGGAGGATCTCTGGTCTACAGAGTGAGTTCCAGGACAGCCCAAACTGTTGCACAGAGAAACCCTGTCTAAAAACAAACAAACGACAGGCCTCAACCTTATACCATCTTCGGTTCTTTCCTAGCACTGTACTAACCACCTTGCTTAGCTGCCCTTGAACACATCTAACCCCTGCTGGCCTGAAATGCTTCACTGGCTGATGCAGTAGGCCCCCGGCCTCTCACATCCCACAATCTGGCTGTTTGATCATTCAAGTCCGATGCTGGAGAGTAATCTCTTCTATTTTCCCTTCCCCTGGCTTGTTTGGGTTTTGAGACGGGGCCTCACTCTGTAGCCCAGACTTCTCTAAATTTACAGCAACCCCTTCCTCCTGCCTCAGCTTATCAAGTTTTGGGATTACAGCTGTCAGCCAATCACTATATTCAACAATAACAATTTCTTTCTTTCTTCAAATTTTAAAACTTTAAGTATATGGATGTTCTACCTGCATGATGTCTGTGCACCACTTACATGCTTGGTACCCAGGGAGGTCAGAAGAGGGCATCAAAGCCCCTGGACCTGGATTTACAGATGACTATGAGCCACCATGTAGGTGCTGGGAATCAAACCTGGGTACTCTGGAAGAGCAGCCAGTGCGCTTAAGTGATGAGCTGTCTCTCCAGCCCTGATTAGCAATTTCATAAAGTGGCCTTCTTTGACTGCATCTAGCATTTCCCTGGGCTGCAGTTTTATTATAGTTTACTATGTCTTTGAAATTCTTGCTTATTTATTTCCTTATTATCTCTTCCACCCTCCCATCCACAGCTGTCACTGTCAGTCTTGTGGAACAGTGGAAGCACAGAGCAGACAGTTGACGGTCACCTGTTAGGAGGATGGTCTTATAAAGAAACATGAAGCAATCACTGGTCAGTAACTTCAACACTCACATTTACCAAATCAAACATCACGAGGGGAAGTGTAAGCTTCTTAAATGAATTACAGTGTGTCAGGGTTGGAGAGAGAACCTAGGGACCCCAGTGCTCACAGACCAGCAGAGGACTGTGAAGATTACAGTGTGAAGTGTCAGGGCTGGGGAGAACCTGGGGACCCCAGTGCTCACAGACCAGCAGAGGACTGTGAAGATTACAGTGTGAAGTGTCAGGGCTGGAGAGAGAACCTGGAGACCCCAGTGCTCACAGACCAGCAGAGGACTGTGAAAATGGCTACATTAAACAACCTAAAGATTCAATGCATTCTCCATCAGATTCCAACGGCAGGGGCTAGAGAGATGGGTCCATGGGTAAGAAGAGCACTGGATGCTCTTCCAGAGGGTCAGGGTCCAATCCCCAGCACCCACATGGAGGGTGACACCTGTCTGTGACTCCAGTTCCAGGGGATCTGACACCTACTTCTGACCTCAGTGGGCAGCAGTCACAAACACAGTACATGTACAGACAGACAAGAAAAACACAAACACAAAATAATGCCTTCTTAAATAGTAATTGTAATAATATCTAAAACAAAAAAATAGAGGATAAATAGGGCATGAAATAATCTGTATACCTGATGAGTTGTTTTAGTCTGTTGGAAATTCGTTCAAATGCAGAATATTGTTATTTTAGATTGCACCCTAGTATTTCTGAGAGAGAAATAAAGGCCAATTTTATCTTTTCAAATGCCCATTTCTGGATGTGAGGGTGATCTAGCTTTAGCGGATCACCCTGCTAACAGCCAGGGTTGGTCTGGTTGGACAGGTACTGTGGTAGTTAGAATGTAATTGGCCCCAATAAGCTCTTAGGGTGGCACTACTAAGAGGTGTGGCTTTGTTGGAGGAAGTGTGTCACTGTGGGGGCAGGCTTTGAGGTTTCTCATGCTCAAAATATTGCCCACTGAGTCAGCTGACTTCCTGCTGCCTTCTGATCAAGATGTAGCCAGCACCATGTCTGTTTTGTATGCTCCCCACAATGATGATAATGGACTAATCCTCTGAACTATAAGGTAGGCACCCCAATCAAATGTTCTCCTTTATAAGAGTTGCTGTGGTCACAGTATCTCTTCACAGCAATAGTACACTGACTAAGACAGGTATGTGGTGGCGCACACCTTTAATCCCAGCACTCAGGAGGCAGAGCCAGGTGGATCTCTGTGAGTTCGAGGTCAGCCTGGTCTACAGAGGACGGGCTCCAAAGCTACACAGAGAAACCCTGTCTCCCTTCCCTTCCACTCCCTGGGATCCCAGCTGAGCCTATGCAGTCACCTTCCCCAGGAGAGATGCTCTTTTGTCAAGGGTGCTGGGCAGCTGCATTACCCTGTGAGAGCCTCCAGATGAACCAGCAAGAGCCTACTGCTTACAGAGAATTAACTGTGAATTTCTTTCCATACAGTTGCTGCCCCCTGCTGTCTGTGAATACACCTCACTTTCAGTGTTTTTCTGAACTAACAGTAAACCTAGAATTAATCAAAACCAGAAAAAAAAGAATCACAAGACAACAAGTCATATGTAATTTCTAGAAATAATATATTTTTAAGTCATGAGTTTGCTCTAAAAAACATTATACTTTCTTTATTTTATTACAAATGGGTCTGTTTTGGAACTGTGAACAAGGAAATGAAGACCACAACAGAGCAAGAGCTCAGCATACTCTACCAGCTCAGGCTGCATCCATTTGCTGGATTTAGCAGCAAAGAGCTAACTGAGCAAATGTCGGCTTGGTCCTGTGATCAAGGATGGGGGCAAATGGGTGGACAGGAGACGAGAGGAAGCACAGGCTTTTAGAAACTCAAACAGAAAGAGGAAGACACAGACTGGTACCAAAAAGAGACACAGACTAGACAAAATGATGTAACACAGTAATACAAAGCAAATGCTACTCATTTACACAATGGAAAAAAGAGGAGAAATGTATAATCACAGAGTATAGATACTGAAACATCCCAAGAACTATTTTAAGTTAACTTTAGTGGACCTAACAAGAGTTCACAACTAATGAGGAGCCCTGATTCTGAGTGTGAACTGAAAGAAAAAGCCCATTTTCCTTTGTCTATTCTGTGTATGTGTGACGGCCCATGTCTGTGAAGACCAGAGGACACTTGCAGGACTCAGTTCTTCTCACACATGAGTTCTGACGGTTTTACTCAAATCACCAGGCTTGGTGGTGAGCATTTACCACTCAGCTATCTCACCAGCCCAGAGTAGGAATTTTCTTTTATAATTAATTTATTTATTTTATGTGCATTGGTGTTTTGCCTGCATGTATGTCTGGGGTCCCCTGGAACTGGAGTTACAGAGAGTTGTGAGCTGCCATATGGGTGCTGGGAATTGAACCTGGGTCCTCTGGAAGAGTAGTCAGTGCTCTTAACCACTGAGCCACCTCTCCAGCCCAGGAATTATTCCTATAAAAGGTACTGTGAAAAGGTTATTACTGCTGTGAAGAGACACCACGACCACAGCAACTCTTATAAAGGAAAACATTTCATTGATATAGCTCACATTTTCAGAGTTTTCGTTCATTATCATCATGGCGCGACATGGTGGCGTGCAGGCAGACATGGCGTGCTAGAGAAGTAGTTAAGTGTCCTACATCTTGACTTGCAGGCAACAGAAGTGGTCTGATTCTCTTGGCACGGCTTGAGCATACGAGACCTCAAAGCCCACCTCCACAGGGAGATAATGTTCAACAAGGCCACACCTACTCCAACACCTCTCAAAGTGCCACTCCCTTGGGGGGCTATTTTCTTTCAAAGACCATAAGCATTTAATTAACTTTTCCCCCCTTTTTCTCCTGTTCATGTGTTTGTGTGTGGTGTGTGCGTGCATGCTCAGATCTGTGTAATTGCACGTGCATGTGAGGGCGGAAGGCTGATGTCAGGAAGCTTCCCTGACTATTCTTCCACATGAGTCTTTGGAGGGAAGGTCTCTTAATCAAACCCAGAGCTCGCTGATGTAACTAGTCTTACTGGCCAGCTTGGCACTTCAAGGATCTCCAATCACCATCTGGAATTAGAAGCACTGCCATCAGACCTTTACATGGGTGCTGGAGAGCCCAACCTCAGTTCCCAGGCCTGTGTGCCAAGTGAGGCACCTGGTGAGCCATCTCCCTAGCCCTGAATTACCTTTTATAACACAGATGAAAAAAGGTGCCTCAGGCCAACAAATGGCTTGGTGGGTAAGGGGACTTGCTGCCAAGCATGACTACCTCAGTTCAAGTCTTGGGACCCAGATGATGGAAGAGAACAAGCTAGCCAAAGTTGATCTGCTACTTCTGTACTCATGCCCAGATAACACCAAATAAAATATTGTCAGTTAAAAAAACCAAATTTCCCCATAATGCTAAAAGATCTACTTGGTGATAATGGGACTCAAACGGAGTCAGCCACACAAGTCTGTGGACCAGCGAGCCCCTAAGGGCATGCTTTAAGAATTCTAAGAGCTGTTGATGTTTGGTTGAAACTTGAAACGCTTGCCATGTCAGATACTTAACAACACTGTAAAAACCGGAGCCCGGCAGTGGTGCACGCCTGTAATCCCAGCACTCGGGAGGCAGAGGCAGGTGGGTCTCTGTGAGTTCGAGGCCAGCCTGGGCTACAGAGTGAGTTCCAGGAAAGGCGCAAAGCTACACAGAGAAACCCTGTCTCAACCCCCCCCCCCCCAAACCCAAAACAAAACTAGAATTGTGCTGTAGAAACTTACATTCACTTAAAGTTAAAAGCTACAGATAAGAGCACTTGTTCTAGAAGAATCAGAACTAAGTTCGAATCCCTAGCACCCAGATAAAGAGCGAGTGAGGCATGGCTGCGCCTACCTATGACCTCACTGACGGGTAGCAGCAGCAGGTCCCAAGAGCTCACTTCGCTGGCCAGTCAACCCAATTAGAAGGGCAAGTATCTGATTCAGTGAGAAACTGCCCCAAGGCAGGAACACAGAGAACAAAGATACCTAACATGTATGTATGTATGTATGTACATGTATGCACAAGTAGGTGCATACACTGCGTTTACTTCCATGAACCACACAATGCACATGTATACACATTTGTCAGGCCAGTTGACTTCCCTCACTAATTAATATTCTATCAGTCAGCTATATGGACTTTGTTTATGTTAGTAACTTTTGTTTTTTGAGACAGGGTGTTGTGTGGTCTGGTCTACGTTGATCTTAAACTCATTGAAGGGATCTAGCAGGTCTGGGAGTGGCAAACAGGTCCGTGTGCCCCCCGCCCCCAAACCCTCAGATTATATCCCCAAAGCTAGTCACCAAGGTCTATCCCCTTATTTGGCCACTTTCTTATGCCTGACTAATTCCTAAGGCAGATCACTAAGGTCCCACTATCAAAACATCTAGGTCCACCAATCAAAAATCCCCCTTTGGCTACCCTAATTAAAATACCCCGTCAGAACTTACCAAGCCATCTCAGTTCATTCTAACAGACATCTCCCCACCCCCGACTTTTCCCCTCTTAAAATTAACACTTGCAAAGCTATTTGCTGGATTCAGATTCAGCCATCTTGTCTCTTCTTGCCTTGCTTACTAAAGGATCTCTCTGTATTTGGGTGTGGTCTGTGCCTAGTCCAGGGCCTAGTTATGCAGGACCACACCAAATGCCTGGTCTTCCTGCTTCTACTTCTCAGGGACTGGCTAACAAGCCTACACTACCACACCTAGCTAGGAACTTCATTTTGACATCAACTGTGAGAGTAACAAGACCCTCTGTCCTGTCATGGATATGCATGAGTTAATTCCTCCAAGCCTTAAGCTGGCCTGCTGGCTTGCTATTGAGATAGGATTTTGGTCTCTGTTGGGGAATATTATTGTAAGGTGTGTTACTTTTGTTTATGTTGCATTTGTTTAACTCTGTGAAGCTGTGTTACTGTGCCTGTCTAAAACACCTGATGGTCTAAAAAAGAGCTGAACGGCCAATATCAAGGCAGGAGAAGGATAGGTGGGGCTGGCAGGCAGAGAGAAGATATGGAAGAAGAAATCTGGGAAAGGGAAGAAGAAACCAGAGAATAAGGAGCGGAGGACATCAAGGGCCAGCCACCCAGCTACACAGCAAGCCATGGAGTAAGAAATAATGAAAGGTATACAGAAACAAAAAGGCAAAAGCTAGACAGGATAAGCTAAGCAAAGCTGGCTAGCAACAAGCCAAGCTAAGGCCAGATATTTATAAGTAAGAATAAGCCTCTGTGTGATTTACTGGGAGCTGAGTGGCTGGCTCCCCAAATGAGCAAAAATATTCAACAACAGGTCTCAAACCCAAGTTAGTCCTCCCACCTAGCATCAGGAGGAACTAGCAATACAGGAGGTCTCTGGAAGAGCCAAATTTGTCCATTCCTTTTGTTAAGATATAACCACAACAAACACACAAACATAAGCATACACAATGGTAGACTACTCAAAGTCACTGTTGCGCTTCTCAGTGTTTACTGGGACGGGTGACTTGCACACTGTGGCAGTAAGGTCTCCTCAGAGTTCTTCAGTAGAGGCTAGTAATCAAACAGGAAAATGCTCCCTGACAGCAAACAAGTGCTTGTTTGGTTTGGTTTTGAGACAAGAACTCTAGCCCAGGCTAGCTCAAACTCAGTAGCTGAAATGACCTTGATTTTCTGGTCTTCCTGCATCCACCTCCTGAGTGCTGAAATTTGAGGCTTACTTCCGGGAGTGCCTCCACCCCCAGCTTTCTGCACTGCTGAGGACTGAACCCAAGGTTTTGTGCACACTAGGTGAGCACTCTACCAATACTCCTCTGTCCCCAGAAAACATTTCAGAGTCCCGGTAGGGCTCCACCTTGTGTTCTGGGGCTCCAGAGACCGCGATGCACATCCTGACATTTCATAATCCTGCTGGACTATAAGGAAAAGGTCCCTGTAACCAACTATACAACTGCACATACTGTCCTATGAGTCTTTAGCAATGAGACTGTTGAACTGCCTGGTACTCTGAATGACTAAACCATTAACAAATAATAAAGCCAGGAACACTAACATTGCTCTTTATCTAGGTCCAAGTACTAGAGACTGTGTGTGCTAGGCAAGTGCTTGACCACTGAACCACATACAAGGCTATTTTTTACTTCCTTTTTTCTTGGAGACAGGGTCTTCTTATGTAGCTAGCCCAGGTTAGCTTCAAACTCAAGAGATTCACCTACCTCTATCCTTCAGTGCTGGATCTAAAGGCTTATACCACCATGCCTGGCTTTCTTCTTTTTGTTTATTTAGATGGTTGGTTTTTATGAGACACGGTCTCACTGCATAGCCCTGACTGGCCTGAACTTGCTATGTAGACCAAGCTTGTCTCAAACTTACAGAGATCTGCCTGCCTCTTCTTCCTGAGTGCTTGGACTATTTATTTATAGCTGCAGGGAATCCCACTAAGATGCCCAGGCTGGTTTTGAACTTACTCTGTAACCTAGGTAGGCTTTGTATTTGCTATTTATTCTCATGCCGAAACCGCCTAGTAGCTGGGATATGGGACTGAACCACCAACCTTGGTGAACATCCATTTCTAAAGAGCAAAAGCCATGCATCTAATACCCAGTAGTGCAATACACAAACACATACAATGCTAAGTAGAAAACATTCCAAGTTATCTCAAGACTTCTGGCTTCTGCCATAAAGTACTGCTCAGTACAAACCTATCAGAAACTCATCATCAGAAGTACTAGACCTACCCCTCCATAAAAACCAGCACATCTGCCCAGCATGTAAGAGGGAAGTTAAACAGGGCTGAGGGGAAAGTAAACAAGCCAGAGTGAAGTAAAGTCAGGTTGTCATCACCTTGGTATTTCTTCAGAGCCTGTATGACGCTGGGGAGCTGGTTCACACCCTGATACAGCCGGTAACAGTCCTGTAAGTTCGCTGCTTGTCTCTGAAACTTCTTGGCAAGTCGGTTAAGATCTGGAAAGCGACGAAGCAAATCCTCCTGTAAAGTCTGCCTCAGTTCTGAATCTTCTACAAAAGCTTCCACTAAATCTAATCTGAAAACAAAACAACAAACAAACAAACAAACAAACAAAAATAGAGTAAATGATGAGATCCACACGGTAAGGGAACTGACGCCCCCAAGTTGTCCTCTGACTTCCCAGAAGTCACACACACACACACACACACGAAAATAAAAAAAAACTTTTTTTGGTTTTACTTTTTTTTTTTGATACAGGGTTGGGTGAAAAGAAATTTTAAATCACCCTCTTGGCTGGCACAATCCCTTCAGTACTGGAATTACACTACATATGGTCTCACTGAGGTTAGCTGGAGAAAAGAAAAGAAGTGACTTTAAAAAATAAAGAAGCAGGGAATGAAGGGGGGTGTAGGAAGGCAGGGAGTGGGAGGAGGGATGAGGGGGGATCTGTGGTTGGTATGTAAACTGAATTTTAAATACAATTTTAAAAAAGAATGAAGAAGCAAGGCCGGGTGGTGGTAGCGCACGCCTTTAATCCCAGCATTGGGAAGGCAGAGGCAGGAGGGTCTCTGTGAGTTCAAAGCCAGCCTGCTATACACAGAGAAACACCCCCCCCTCGGGGGGAGGGGCTGGGGGGGAACGACTGTAAGCTACCTCACAATGTCGCCCCTGGGAGGTGAGGCAGGGTCAGGAAGGAGTTAAGGCTATCCCTTCCTAACAAAGTGAGTTTGTGGCCAGCCTAGGCTGAATGACATGCTGCCTCAAAGCAAAAACCAACACACTAGCACACAGCAATCTGCATGTTCTTCAGC
The DNA here is from genome assembly GCF_903995425.1 of Onychomys torridus. Taxonomy (NCBI): domain Eukaryota; kingdom Metazoa; phylum Chordata; class Mammalia; order Rodentia; family Cricetidae; genus Onychomys; species Onychomys torridus. Next base: position 16,369,969 of record NC_050463.1, read on the forward strand.
CTGGCCCAGATACCCTGAAAAGCCTAATGAATTGCTAGTTTCACAAGCCTATTCAGTAAACCACTTCAGAAGTAATTACAGTGTCAGTTTACATTTCTAGATAACAGATGTCATTTAAAAAAGAGAAAGCCTTCTGTTTCCTTGACAATGCCACTTTGAAAACCACAATTTTAGATATATCAAAGCTACTACTGGCATTAACAGAGTATACCTATCAGTCATTTTAAATTCAATCTCTCAGCTGTACAAAATTAGATAGTATTATATTAAATAAATCACAATTTAACTGGAACACATGATAAATTTTTAGGGTCATTTAATCCCTAAAATTCCAACAGGACTCTTTGGAAATTAATCATAAACTATCTGGTATTTTTTTTTAATTATTACATTTATCTCTCTGTGTGCGTGTGCTTATACATGGACAACACACACATGGAGGTCACAGGCAAAGTTGAAGACTCAGTTTTCCCCTCTACCATGTGGGTCCCTCAAATGAACTCGGTCACCAGACTTGGAAACAACCACCTTGGAGTGCTGCAACTCAGCTGGTTATGGCAAAGTCAGTACTTGCAGGGATCAGGGATTTCCTCCAGAGGAAGCCAAATTCCACAGAGCTTTTGGTGTTACTTGGCTTGTTATATATCAGCTGTCTTCTGTTATGAAAATCATGTGTGCCTTCATAGTTTTCCCAATTGATTTTTCCCTAAGGAGGGCTAAAGTGTGGACTGATCACTCTCTGGACATCCACATTCCAGGGATTTGGAGAACAGCCTCAGGAAAGGCTTCTTCTGGAGTCAGATATCTCCCTTAGCCATTTTCTTTTTTTCTTTTTCTTTTTCTTTTTTTGTTTTTCGAGACAGGGTTTCTCCGTGTAGCTTTGCGCCTTTCTTGGAACTTGCTTTGGAGACCAGGCTGGCCTCAAACTCACAGAGATCCACCTGCCTGCCTCTGCCTCCCAAGTGCTGGGATTACAGGCATGTGCCACCACCTCTCCCGGCTCCCCTTAGCCACTTTCAAGGACTAGCAGTAATAACAGTCCATATGAAAGTCTCCTAATTTAAGGTAAAAACCACAAGGAGACAATGTCTAGGTCAGGTGGACCTTAAGTAATAGCTTTGCACAATTTAGCTCGGACCCTCCTTTCTTACAGCCTTACTAACTTTATAGACCTTTAACTCCTTACCTAACCACTTCTAGGAATATTTAGATAACCTTCTTCACTGACAGCTATGCTCAGCCAGAACCCCAGTTCAAGCCTCCCTGTAATTATCATCATTGGCAGCATCCGGCCAGGTCCATCCCCAGATGGAGGAAAGTATGTTATCAGAGATACCTCTGTACTCTCTAAGAACAGACTTAAGCGTCCAGGCTACCTGTTTGCGAAGGCCTGGAGGATGTGCCAATTAAGCTTAACTTCCTCCTTTCCCAAACCTTACCTCTAGTTCCAGATCTCCCTTTAACTATCACCAGAGGCATCTAGCTGTACACAGGTTGCCTAACGACTGAGCACACTTTCCCCCCGCCCTGCAAAAAAACTGCAGATAGTTTGGACAGATAGGAGTTACAGGAAAAAAGTAGTCACTTTTATTTTCTCCCATTGACCTAACAACTTATAGATTAACATTTTCTACCAATCATGTTTAAGACTATAGTTGAACACATAAGATCCCTCTTCTTAGCTATTACCTAAATTTAGCCTTTAGTTAATTCATTAGTCACTTTCCTTTTGGGTTGCAAATGATAATTAATAATTACTGCCCCTCTATGTGATTCTTATCACCCCTCCATTTGACCCTGGAAGCCTGACAATCACAGCCTAAGGAAACTCTTTACCTGCCTATATGACCACACAAGAATTCAAGCCTGTGGGGATCGATCTACCTCAAGACCCAGCCATACCACTCTTGGGCATATACCCAAGGAATGCTCAATCATACCACAAAGATACATGCTCAACTATGTTCACAGCAGCACTATTCATAATAGCCAGAACCTGGAAACAACCTAGATGCCCATCAACTAAAGAATGGATTAAGAAAATGTGGTTCATATACACAATGGAGTACTACTCAGCAGAGAAAAACAATGACAGCATGAAATTTGCAGACAAATGGATGGAACTAGAAAATATCATCCTGAGTGAGGTAACCCAGACTCAGGACAAACATGGTATGGTATGTACTCACTCATAAGTGGATTCTAGATATAAAGCGAAGAACAATCAGACTGCAACCCACATTACTTTTAATCCACAGATAATAAAAATGAATGTTTAAGAATAGCCAAAGGTGCTGGGTGGTGGCACATACCTTTAATCCTAGCACTCGAAACAGAGAAACCCTGTCTCAAAAAAAAACACAAAAAAACAGTAGCCAAAGATGAAAAGCAGTCATAGCTTTTCTTAACAAATATTATTTTCCATATAAAGCTATTATGTCTTTTAAATTTCAGCAAAATAGGATCAGCAAGATGGCTCAGGTAGGGGCACTTGCTGCTCAGCACGATGACCTGAGTTCAATCCCTGGGACCGACGTGGTAAAGACCTACTGGGGGTTGGGGGTTTAGCTCAGTGGTAGAGCGCTTGCCTAGCAAGCACAAGGCCCTGGGTTCGATCAGGAAATTTAAAAAAGAGAGAGAGAAGCGACTCTTGCAAATTGTCCTCTGATCTACACAACGCACGCACACACTCACAAAAAAATTAATTAGAAATGGGGGAGCCAAGCAAAGATACTAAGAAACAAAAACATAATAGAAACATAAACATAACAAGGGACATAAATTAATTGAGGAAAGAATGATTCCTTTGGTCCTGGCATAGCTTACTCTCTACATAGTCACATAAGAACCTATACTGACACACTGGCTCACACTTTGTATTCCCAACACACTGGAGGCTGAAGAAGAGGGAAGCCAGCAGAATTACATACTGGGTTTTAGGCTAACATAGACCACAGAGTGAGACCTTCTCTCAGACTGAAATGCCCCCCGTCTCAGTAACTTAGCCTAAGAAACGGCCCTTGAGAAAGATAATTGGAAAAGTAACCTTAAGTCAAGGCAGGAGATATCAAACACCCGGTCTTGGGAGGAAAAAACCTTGAGTCAGAACAAGATATCTATAATTGGCTACCTGGCCTTGGAGAACAGACAGCTGCACATTCCTGAACATTAAAGATAGCCCCCAAGTTCACCCTGGCCTTATTTGAATCAACCAATGGGAACCCTGTAACTATGCTTCTCGCTTCTGTAACCGCGCTTCTGTCCCCAGGACTCTATAAGAAGTCCCCCTTCCCCTAGGAAGGCGCGCAAGTCCTCCGAGAGACTTGTCGCCCCAGGTACCTGTGTATTCAAATAAACCCTCTTGCTGTTTGCATCTGATCTGTGGTCTCGGTGTGTTCCTTGGGTTTGGGGTCTCTCTTGAGGAAAGATCCCCTGTGGGGGGCTTTCTTTCAAGACAAAAGCAAACCTCACCTCACACTATATGTTAACTCCATGTTACTTATAGAACTAAATGATTCTTTTCTCAATTAAAAAAAAAGAAAGAATTCAAGCCTGATGACCTTGCTTGACTAGGGACTGTTATTGTTTGGGTTTATAACTGGACTCCGGAGAGACTGGGGGGTAGAGAGATGGAGGAGAATGGGGAGGAGTGAGGAGGATCTTGACCAGAGAGAACGTGTGGATGAGATGGAAGATGAGGAAGAGTCAGATGGGGAAGCACTAGCTGGGTAAGAACAAGATGAGAAGGCCCTAGATGAGGCAGAATTAAGATGAGAGAATTAAGATAGAACTTAGAGGGAGCCGTAGATAAATACAGAGAGAAACCAGGCAAGAAAGGAGCTAGACATGAGAGCAGAACAGAAGCTGTGTAGAGAGAAAACAATCACAGACTAATAACGTGTATGAACTAAGGAGTTTCGTGTACATAGATTCATTTCTTTTCATCAAAAATTAATTATCAGCTTGTTGTAGGTTCTTCCCGGACCCTGGGAGGGGACTATCAAGGGGCTGGACCCCCATAGTCCGAGATATTGAAGCAGGGAGCCTTTCACCAACCCAACATCTGGTTTTCAAAACCCGCAGCATTCTTGGAGTCTGGAGAAGTGACAGGGTGGTCCAGAGTACTGGCTGCTCTTCCAGAGAACGCAGTTTTGATCCCCAGTACCACGGAGCAGCTCGTAACTACTTATAAAGTGTTTCAGGGGATCCAATACCCTGTTCTGATGCCCTCAAGCTCCTGCACATACATGATGCACGCACATACCCTCAGGGTCGTGTGGAGAAGTCAGGGATGAGGATCTAGGGAGGGAAGCAGGGACCAGGAGGTCTTGCAGAAGCTGATGGCTTATGCCAACAAGCTTATTAAGAGTAGAGCCGCCGGGGTGGTGGTGGCACACGCCTGTAATCCCAGCACTCGGGAGGCAGAGGCAGGAAGATCTCCGTGAGTTTGAGTCCAGCCTGGTCTACATAGTGAGTTCCACGACAGCCAGGGGGTACAGAGAAACCCTGTCTCAAAAAGCCAAAGGGGTGGGGGGACAGAAAAGAAACGAAACGAGGTTGGTTGTGATGGCACACGCCTTTGATGCAAGCTCTCTGGAGGCAGGGGCAGGAAGATCTCTAAGGTGTTCAAGGCCAGCCAGGCCTACATAGTAAGACTCTGCCTCAAAAATCAACAGTATCCTGTCATTTCTTTCTTTCTTTTTTTTTTTTTTTTGCGCTGAGGCCCGAACCCAGGGCCTTGCACTGCTGAGCTAAATCCCCAACCCCTGTCATTTCTTAAAAACCACTAAAGGATAGAGTTGGATCATCAGTTAAAATCACTTGGTTGCTCTTGAAGAAAACCCAGGTTCGAGTCCCAGCACCCACACGGCAGCTCAAAACCATCTGTAACTCCAGTCCCAGAGGATCTGACACCCTCTTCTGACCTCCATGGGCACCAGACACACATGTGGTACACACACATACACACACAGGCACAACATCCATACACATAAAATAGATAAATCTAACCGCAGCAAGTCTGACCTTACAAAGAAAAGTTGTTGTAGCCAGTAAGAAGGCTTATCAAGAAAAAAAGAGGGGCTGCAGAGATGGCTCAGAGGTTAAGAGCACTGACTGCTCTTCCAGAGGTCCTGAGTTCAATTCCCAGCACCCACATGGTGGCTCACAACCATCTGTAATGAGATCTGGCGCGCTCTTCTGTATACATAATAAATAAATAAATCTTTGAAAAAGAAAAAAAGGACCTGAATTCAATTCTCAGAAAGAAGGCAGCAGGCAAAAGCACCTTGGCCTGAGTACTGCCATTTTGACTTCGGAGTCCATTTTACCTTCAGGGTGAAACACAGTTCAGGTTCCCAAGCCCTCGGGGAGCTGAGAACTTCCCAATGGCTGATCAACCTCCTCCCTAAACCATAGAAAGAGTTGTTATGCATCTTTGGTTCTTTAGGAGCATCATGGCTGTTCCAAAGCACAGAAGGAACACACAGATCTGACTGGATGGACAGGCTTGCACTGTATGTCGGCTGACGATGATGGGAAACACAAGGGAAGTCTCTAATCTCTAACTTCTGATTGGTGAACATTTTAACTGTAACCTAGGAACAAATGTTTGTGATTTTTGTGAGTCCTTGTCCTGCAGCCCGCTCCTATAGGCGACCACTTATGTGGTGAATTATTGAAATCTTTGGAACCTTGAGTGTTCTCTCTCTCCTTCCTCACGGCACACACAGGCTGGGTGTAAAGGAGACAACTAAGCCAACCCCAGAACGCTGTCCTCTGCCCTCCCTTGTGCTCCCCCACAAATAATAAATAAAAAGAACTTTATAACACCAAGAGAAGTTAGCTGGGCTAGGGATGAGTTTCCAGGACTGCTTCAACCTCCAGCACAAGATAAATTGAGGGTGGCCCTCACGTATGCCGGAGCCCGGGAGATGGAGGCTAGAGGAGGAGGATCACAAGTTCAGGGTTAGGACAGAGAGATGGCTCAGTGGGTGAGCCCTCGCTGAGAACCCAACTATACCTGAGACTGACCCCTGGAATCTACATGAAGGTGGAAGGAGAATGGATTCTACAGATTTGTTCCACACCTATTAGCGCCCCCGCCACACACACACACCATACACACGATAAAATGTTTTTAAAGGTTAAAATTCATCAACTAAATATTGAGTTCAAGGTCAGCCCAGGACCCAAAGCAGAACAAAACAAGTAAAATGAGTGTAAACTGGCTATCAGGGTAAGTGGCATTGCACGCAGGGTTGACAGCAAACTGCTCAAGGCAGGAGCACACAGAAGGCTGTACCTCTCTTCTATCCTGTTCTTGTCCATGAGAGGCTGCTTGATCCACTGGTTAACCAATCTTTGTCCTTGAGCAGTTTTGCACTTATTCAGTAGTGCAGCCAGAGACTGAGAGCCAGTGGTGTCTTCAACAGAGCCCTAGTGCACAAGCAACAAAGTAGAAACGCTCACCAGCAAAGCCGTATCATGCCATGAAACAGAACTGGGGGAACAATGAATACTATTCTCCAGACATGAACTAAGAACTGCCCACAAAAATTTCTCTAAGGTAAAACCTGCTAATCTCCATTTAAATATGCACATTTTGCCCTCAGCTAAACGGCTTCATAATTACTGCAGTTTTTAAACAAATCCAAACTAGCACTTTAAAGCACTGCTGTAACACAAACTTATCCCAAAGACTAGGACAAGTATATGTACACTGTTTGAGATTAGAAATCAAATACAGCAATTAAAAACTACTTATCTAGTCTAACTACAATAATGGTACAAAACACAAATCCCTTAAATAGATCATTATTTGTGAAAGGAACTTTTTGAGGAGGGGGGACTTTTTTAAAATTATTTTGCCCCTCCCCCAGGTGGCTGTCCTGGAACTCACTCTGTAGACCAGGCCGGGGTTAAATGCCATTCAGTTGTTTGTAACCCACGTTGTCTTTCTTACCTGGAAAAGGTTGAGGGCTCTCACCGCTGCCATGTCCAGTTTCATGTACTGGCGGAAGTCAAAAGCAGTCAGTTCAAACTGCCCAAAACTGGAGTCGTCGGACAGGAGTTCTAGAAACTTGATGACTGCAGATAGAGATGAAACTGCAACCTAGAAATGAATTTGAAACACCAGATCCTTCCATCGCCAAGACCAGAGACTAGAAATGCACGCACAAGGAAGCAAAATAAGACGAGCTGGGCGTGGAGGCATGCGCCTGCATTCTAGTACTTGAAAGCCCAAGGCAGGAAAAGCAAGAGTTTGAGGCCAGCCTGGAATACATAGCAAATTAGGGGGCAATCTAGAATACAAAGTGAAAGGTTATCTCTCATGCTGGTGAGACAGCTCAGTGGGTAAAAGCACCTGCTCCCCACGCCTCACAACCTGAGTTCGATCCCTAGAACCCACAGCAGAAAGAATTCCCGAGGCTGTCCTCTGAGCTTCACATACATGCTGGGGCACCCTAATGACCATACACATTCACACGCATTAATTTATTTATGTGTGTGTGCATATAACTTAGATATATAACATATATATATATATATATATATATGTGCATATTTAAAGTGAAACCCACCAGGTACGGTTGTACAGCTTTATTTCCAGCACCTGGGAGGCAAAGGCAGGGGACTGGAAGTCCTCCTGGACTATATTCAGAGTTCCAGGCCAGGCAAGGATACCCTGTCTCAGAAAAGTAGAAATCCAGTCGCTTAGAATGGGGGAGCAGAGGGGAGATGGTTTACCTCTCCAATGGACAAGTGTTAGGACAGCTGGAATCAGTCCCCACAGAGACTATCTTCTCTGGTTTTTTTTGTTGTTGTTGTTGTTTTTTTTTTTTTTTTGCCAGAGCTGAGGACTGAACCCAGGGTCTTGTGCTCTACCACTGAGCTAAATCCCCAACCCCCAGAGACTGTCTTTTATAACAGATTTTCTTCTGGGGAATAGCAGAATTTATAGTTCTTTTCAAAATTCAGCAAGATGTGAAAAAAAGAAGAGCCTATGGAAGCTCATCTGATTCCTGGTATGATGAAAGAGGGCCACCAGGAAACCCTCCACAAAGGTCATCTTCACAACCCCAGCCCACCTCCAACAGTTGGTGGATGAGGAAGGGAACTGTATGGTCTAAGATGCACACAACAAGACATGCACATGCGTAGAAGAAAGCCATCAAGAAGTGAAGAGCGGCTCATGCTGAACAAGATGAAGGTGTATGTCTGTCTAAACAAGGACTGCTCCCTGTCCTCACAGATGAATGAGGCCATGCTGGGAACTCCCTCCAGAGGATCTGGACTGACCGGCATGTAATTCTATAAACAAACGTGTGGATTCTTTGCGTAGTTTACTGAAGTATTAATACAGTTTTAATAAGTAAATATTTTAGGTTGCAAAATTTGATTCTTCATCTTTATATAATTAAACCCCAAATCTCTGATCTGTAAGAAATACAGGCCAAGTATTCAGTCCTGTTAATGTTGCCTTTTTACAATTTCTTTTTTCTTTTTCCAAGACAGGGTTTCTCTGTGTAGCCTTGGCTGTCCTGGGACTCCATCTGTACCAGGCTAGCCTCCAACTCAGGAGATCAGTCTACCTATACCTCCTGAGCACTGGGTTACTAATATACAATAAAAAAATTAAAACAATAAGAAAAAGTTCAAGACATCCAATAATGACAAATATTGATTTAAAATATACTTGAGAGCCTTATTGAGTAAGTGTTCCCACTTGCAGCCCAAGGCTGGTGAACTGAGTTAATCTGTGGAGCTGGAGCAAAGTTGTCTTCTGGACTCCACACTCAAATCAAGCAATCACCCACACAAAATAATAATATATAAAATACATCCAACAAGCCAGACATGGTGGCCCCTACCTACAAACCCAGGACTCAGGCTATGAAGGCAAGATCAAAGTTCAAAATCAATCTTGTCTATATCACTTCAAGCCCAGCCTGTATGAAACCCTCTCAAACAAAACACTGATTCATTTTAATATGCCTTATTTTTTCCTATATGGTAACAATAATCTAATTGCCTATGTCAAACTAATTAACATACAAGGCTGTCCAAAGAATCTCCCCTTATGTCACCAGAAGGCAAACATCAACATTCTTTGTTTTGGTTATGAGACAGGGAGACACTCTGTGTGTTCAAGGCCAGGCTGATCTATATATATAGTGTGTTCCTGGCCAGGCAGGGTTATATAGTAAGACCTTGTCTTTAAAAAACAAACAAACAAACAAAAACAGAAAACTCCAAATCTCTACAAGCTTCTTTACATTTTTAGTAAGGAAGATTGTTTTCTAACTCCTGGGATTTTTATTCGTCCTTGTTGGTTTTTAATTGCCTTTTTGAAGCAATTTCATATAGCCAGGGATGGCCTCCAACTTAATATATATTTCAGACTGCCTCCATCTCCTGGCCACAATGGTTTCTTTTTCCTTTATGGTTTTGGTTTTTCAAGATAGGGTTTCTCTGAGTAGCCCTGGCTGTCCTGGAACTCACTCTGTAGACCAGGCTAGCCTCTAACTCAGAGATCCACCTGCCTCTACTTCCCAAGTGCTGGGATTAAAGGCATGCGCCACCGCATCTTTAATTAAATTAGAAAGAAAAGGGGCTGGAGAGATGGCTCAGCAGTTAAGAGCCTGTCCTGCTCTTCTAGAGGACCCAAATTCAGTTCCTAGCACCTACATAAGGTGGTTTATATCCACCTGTAACTTCAGCTCTAGGGGAAGCCCACGTCTCTAACCTCCAAGGGCAGCATAATACCCCTACACATACACAGATAAAGTTTTTCCACAGTTTATTGCACATAAAATAAATAGTATCATTAATGTAGCTTAGATTTCAAGGTAAGTGTGACAGAAGTATGGGCCAACAAAATGGCTCACAGTAAAAGAACTTGCTGCCACGCCTGACAAGCTGAGTTTGATCCCCAGGATTCACATGACAGGAGAAAACTGACTCCTCAAAGCTGTTCCCTGACTGCCAGCTGCTGCTGTGTGTGCACATGAAAGTACATGAGCACGTGTGTTGCAGGACATATGATCACACTGTGAACCCTGAAATTGTGTTACTGACTGGGAAAACCTGTTTCTAATGTGGTGTGGCTCAGCCCTAGCACACACCTTTAATCCAAGAGCTTTCTGCTTGAACACTGGAAACAGGACTAAATCAAGTCAACCATAAAGAGCAAGCAACCAGCTGACAGGAAGTGAACACAGGATTTTAGGAAAAAAACCCAAACCATACAGAGTAGGGGGAGTTAGGAGGACTCTTGTTGAGACAGCAGAAAAGAAAGCAGGAGCTTCTGGGATGTCGGCTAGAGAGGAAGGTCAGCTGGGTGCTTTCTCTGCCTCTGAGCTAGCAGGCTTTGACCCCAGCAACTGTCTCCTGAGTCTTTATTAGTAAAATCCACCGATTTGAGATTTTGTTAAAAAACGACACGTGCTCACACACATAATAAATAAAGGCAATTTTTAAAAGTGACTAAATTAGCCTTTTAAAATGTCACTGTCATGATTTATGAATACACTCATACTTGTAACCCACATACCTGATTCTCCATCTCTGGTAAGACAGCACTATTTATCTGTTCTCCTTTCTTGCCTTTTAATAACCGGTTGAGATCCTGACAAATGTCTTTAGTGGAAAAGTCGGCCCTCTTTCTTTCTGTGATCAGAATCCCTCCTCTCTGAACAACCTGTTTATAGGAAACATTTCAAATCAGTACAAAGAAATAGGTGAGAAAAGGGAAATTCTAACACTAGCAAATAGAAAGTTAGGACAGCTTAGAAGACTTCACTATACAAGTCCCTAGGAACATCTTTTAAATCTGTGAACTCTGAGGCAGAGGTAAATGCCTGCCGGGTCTTCACAGGGTGTTCCAGGCTAGCCAGAGCTACACAGGAAGACCCAGTCATTCATTAAAAAAACAACAACAACAAAAAATCCTATGAACTATTAATTCAACTTTAAAGTTATGAGAAAATAAGCTTTCAAAAACATTTGCTTACTTGATGTGGTGATGCACACCTTTAATCCTAGCAGTGAAGAGGCTGAGACCAGAACAGCAAGCTCTGGACGAGAGCCTGAATAACAGTGAGACAGACCCTTTCTGAGAGAGAGAGGGAGATGCTCAGTACTAAAGATAAGCTCAGTGTAGAGAGAACTTGCCTGGCATGCTGGAAACCTTACCAATGCCCAGTATTGCAGGGGGAGGAGAGAGGGTAATCAGGTGGGCATGGTAGTACACACCTGTAGCCCTCAGGATGCAGGCCAGGCTGGACTATTCAATTTGTAGATAGAATATCCCTTTAAAAAAAATACCTACCAGGGTTGGGGAGATGGCTCAGTGGTTATGAGTACTGGGTGGTCTGCCAGGACCAAGGTTTGATTTCCAACACCCACATGGTGGTTCAAAACCACCTGTAACTCTAGTTCCAAGAGATTCGATGCCTTCTTCTAACTTCCATGTGTACCAGGCATTCATGTGCTGCACATACACACATGTAGGCAAAACACTCATAAATTTTTAGCTAGGCAGTTGGGGTGTACAGCTTTAATCCCAGCACTTAGAAGGCAGAAGCAGGTAGATCTCTATGAGTTCAAGGCCAGCCTGGTCTACATAGTGTGCCTCAGGACAACCAGAACTACATGAGACCCTATATGATGGTTTGAATAAGAATGGCCCCCAAAGACTCATGTGTTTGCATGCCTGGTCACCAGGGAGTGGCACTATTAGGAGGTGTGGCCTTGTTGGAGGAAGTGTGTCACTGGAAGTGGGCTTTGGGGTTTCAAATGCTCAAGCCAGGCCCAGTGTCTCTCTCTTCCTGCTGCCTGCCAATCCGGAAGTAGAACCTCAGCTCTTTCTCCAGCACCATGTCTGCCCATGTGCCACCATAATGATAATGGTCTAAACTTCTGAACTGCAAGCCAGCCCCAATTGAATGTTTTCCTTTACAAGAGCTGCCATGGTCATGGTCTCATCAATAGAAACAATGGAACAGAAATCAAAACAACAACAAAAAAATCCAAGTTTTTTTTTTGAAGTTCAAGGCCAGGTTTGGCTACATGAGACACTATCCTAGGCAAATCTAAAATAACAGTAATAAACTACACACACATACAAATGACACAAACAAAACGTTGATAAAGGTTCAATAATAAAAATCAGAAGCCTTACAGGTGGTGGCCTTCACCTGTGATCCCAGAACCCAGGATGCAGAGGCAGGATGGCTGAGTTCTAGGCACACTGGGCTGTCAAGTAAGACTGACTCAAAAAACTTAAGAAATTGGGGCTGGAGAGATGGCTCAGAGGTTAAGAGCACTGGGTACTCTTCCAAAGGTCCTGAGTTCAATTCCAGCACCCACATGGTGGCTCACCACCATCTATGATGAGATCTGGCACCCTCTTCTGGCCTGCGGGACAACACTGTTTACATAATAAATGTTTAAAAAAAAATTAAATTCTAGGCCCGGATTGATACAACTCAGTGCTACAGTAAGTACCTGCTTAGCGTGTTCCTGGCCAAGATGCCCAGAAATATGCAGAATAAATACACCCTAATAACTCTAAGTTATTTATTTGATAAATCATGCCAAGTGCAGTAATATTTACTGTAGCGACTGCTGTCTTAATGAAGACAGAAAAAAGGGGCAAGATCTAAGGCACAGCAAGTCTTACACAAACACTGTCCTGATGACATTAAGGATTCCGAGTTTCTTTCAAAGTTAAACATCAAGATGGTCCACAAAAATAAAACATTACTGTAACTGGAATTTAAATCAAGAGTCATCAGCTGGCATCACAGCTCAGTGGCAGAGCACTTGCCTACCATTCTAGAGGTCCCAGGTCCAAGAAATATGAGGAAAGGGCTATTAAGGATTTCCCAAGACTGGATTCCCTTACCTGCCTCAGTTTCCCCATGTCACCGGAAGTCTCTCCTCCTGGTAAAACACATTCCTTTGGTCCAATCTGAATCAGAAGCGCCTCAAGGTTGGAGAACTGGTCGTTATCAGGGAACTCACACAGTCCCAGCTTCCTCTGGATAGTATCAACATACCCAACTCCAACCTGTCTTTGACCATCGACCATGGACATTTTAACACCCACGACACCAATGGATGCTGACATGTCATTGTTACCAAATAGAATGTCTTCAAACTGAGAAAGATTGCCAGGAGACGCCTAAGCAAAAATAAAGGCAATTTTTAAGAAGTTTTGAACATATTTAAAATTTTTGCTAGGGAATAAATTATTTAAACTTGATGAATTTTACGTTTTCTTACAAAAACATACTTGTCAGTATATCTTTAATTTTGTACGTGTGTGTGTGTGTGTGTGTGTGTGTGTGTGTGTGTGTGTGTGTGTGTGTGGTTTTTCGAAGCAGGATTTCTCTGGGCAACAGCCCTGGCTATCCTGGATCTCGCTCTGTATACCAGGCTGGCCTCGAACTCACAGAGATCTGCCTGCCTCTGCCTCCTGAGTGCTGGCTTGGGCTACCACAGCCCAGCTGCAGTTACCATTTTCTATCCCAATGGGCTTTTCTTGAAGCTTAGCCTAGCCCGAGAATAATGACACAATCCCACCTTAGGCACACATCACATCCAGCAGCTGTGTAGCACTTAGGCACATCTAAAAATCATCTGCCAAAAGTGATTTTCAAACCACCCAGCCCAGCACAAGAGAGACGGAGGCAGCAGGATGTCAGAGTTCAATCCAAGGCCAGCCTTGGCTCGAGAAAGATGACATCAAAACACACACACACACACACACACACACACACACACACACACAGAGAGAGAGAGAGAGAGAGAGAGAGAGAGAGAGAGAGAACATTCTAGGCTTGTTTGATTCTACACCTTCAATGAGAAATGTACAAACAAAGACACAATGTAGTAGTTATAAAAGAGATATTAGGGACAGTTAAAAACTGGAGGCTAGAGAGATGGCTCAGAGGTTAAGAGCACTGGCTGCTCTTCCAGAGGTCCTGAGTTCAATTCCCAGCAACCACATGGTAGCTCACAACTATCTATAATTTGTTCTGGTGGGCAAGCAAAACATTGTTTACATAATAAATAAATAAATCTTAAAAAAAAAAAAAAAAAAAAAACCTGGCTGGGCGGTGGTGGCACACGCCTGTAATCCCAGCACTCGGGAGGCAAAGGCAGGTGGATCTCTGTGAGTTCGAGGCCAGCCTGGTCTACAGAGCTAGTCCAGGACAGGCTACAAAGAAACCCTCGAGAGAAAAAAAAAAAAAAACAACCTGCTTAACATCCTTCAGAAATAGTAAAATCGAAGTCGGGAATGGCAGAGCATGCTCATAATCACGTCAGCACAGAGGAAACTGAGGCAATATGACCAGAAGTTTGCCACTAAACTGAGCTGTTTGTTTGTTTGTTTTAAGATTTATTTTTATCATGTATACAGTGCTCTGTCTGCATGTATCCCTGCAGGCCAGAAGAGGGCACCAGATCTCATTACAGAAGGTTGTGAGCCACCATGTGCTTGCTGGGAATTGAACTCAGGACCTCTGGAAGAACAGCTAGTACTCTTAACCTGAGCCATCCCTCCAGCCCACTGAGCTTGTTTCTAATAAAAACATAAAAGAGGTCCTTTAGCCGGGCGGTGGTGGCGCACGCCTGTAATCCCAGCACTCGGAAGGCAGAGGCAGGTGGATCTCTGTGAGTGTGAGGCCAGCCTGGGCTACCAAGTGAGTTCCAGGAAAGGCACAAAGCTACAGAGAAACCCTGTCTCAAAAAACCAAGAGGGGTCCTTAAATCCCTGAACTCAGGAGGCTGGGTTAGGCACTTGGCCAGCCTGGGCTACATAGTGAGACCTTGTCTCCCAAAGGAAAAAACAAAACAAAACTAGAGGATGGAAAGATGTCTCAGAGGCTAAGAACGCGGGCTATTTAGAGCAGACAGCTCACAATTGTAATTCTAGTCCCAGGGATCCAATGCCCTCTTCTGGCCTCCTCTGACAACAGGCACGAAAGTGGTGCCCTAACAGACAGACAGACAGGCAGACCAATCGAACATTAAAAAAATAATTTCAGATAGACAGACCTAACATTAAAAAAAAATAGTTTTTTAATTAAAAAAAAAAAGTAAAACCAACCCTTTGTTTAATAATATTTATGCTCAGTTTATCATCCACAGTTATGTTTTATTTTAGGAACAGTGAGAGACAAGGCTCAGTGTTCAGAAACATTTTATAAGGACTACTGAACTTCTAAACTGTGATTAAACTGCAACTTTTAAAAACCAACACTAAGCCGGGCATGGTGACACTTATCTTTGATCCCAGCACTCAGGAGGCAGAGGCAGGAAGATCTATGTGAGTTTGACGCTAGCCTGGTCTACAGAGTTCCAGCCAGGACTGTTACACAGAGAAACTTTGTCTCGAAAACACCAAAAAACCCACTGTATCAAAATTTCTCAAAGCATTTTGCTATCACAAACTAGTTAATATAGTGAAACATGCATCTGAACTTCTTTTATTTTTTTTTTAATTTCTAAAACAAACATTCAAAAGTAATGTAATTACCTTAAATGCCAAGTACCAATCATTCTCCTTGGAGGCCTTATTTCCAGCTTTATTCTTATAAACTTCAACTCTATACTGACGAACCAGAAGAAGGTCTTTCACAAAGGACTCAAAATTCATTTTACTAAGCACAACACTCTGCAGTGTCTTGGCCCCTAAAATCAACAACAAATAAACAGAATTAAATGTAAAAGATGAGGACTTGAGGTAACAAATGTCTGAGCCTCCACAACTAACCGATAAATGAACAAACACTACAAGCTGTGTACAATGGAGCACAGCTACAGGTCCAGCTACTTGTAAGTCTGAGGCAGGGGGATCACTTCAGATCAGGAGGACAGCCTGGACCAAGAGCAAGGAACTGTCTCAAAACAAATGGACATGGGAAAATCAGGATAACTCGGTAACTAAAGATACTTACCACCAAGGTGATCTGTCAATCCCTGGTACCCTGGTGGAGTAAGAAAAGATCCAATTCCTGTACACCTATTACACTTTATATGCCCATACACATAGCACACAAAATAAATAGATGAAGGGCTGGGGAGTTAGCTCAGTGGTACAGCGCTTGCCTAGCAAGCGCAAGGCCCTGGGTTCAATAAATAAATAAACAAACAAACAGATAGATAAATAAATAAAGATAGATAGATAGATAGATGACTAAAAATAAAGAAGTTTATGAAAGCCTTTGGAGCTCTTTAAAATGAAATTGCTAGGACTGGAGAGATAGCTCAGAGGTTAAAAGCACTGGCTGCTCTTCCAGAGGTCCTGAGTTCAATTCCCAGCACCCACATGGTGGCTCACAACCATCTGTAATCAGATCTGGAGCCCTGTTCTGGTGTGCAGGCATACATGCAGATTATATACATAATAAATACACTGCATACATAATAAATAAACAAATAAATAAATAAACAAACACATGTATGTTGAAAAAAGGCACTGCTCAAGGCTGAGGATTGTGGCTCAGCATCAAAGCACTTCCCAGCACCTGTGACTCCTGGGTTAGCTTCTCGGCGACACAACACAAAACAAAACCTAGTCGTGACCTGGTCACAGAACCACCCAGGATTCAAGAGTTCACACAAGTAGATCAAGGCCTCCCTTTTAGCACTGTTGCCTACACAGCAGCTACCAGTTACAAGCTGTAGTTTCGTCTACACTGACCAGCAAACACAGATCTTTATAGAATCCCACAGTGACACACCATTCCGTATCACTAAGTTTAACAGCCATGGAGCCTGTTCCAACAATCCATAACTGGCTTCCAGGTGCTGATAGACAGGTGTAGTGACTCTCAGCTGCTTCAGCATCGAAATACGCCATGAAGGGCCTTGGAAGTGCTTCAGGCTCCCAATTGTTGAGTGCGATAAACTTTTATCAAACTTTTTATTTTTATCAAAGATGGTAAAGTTCTAAAAGCCAATTTAGATTGTGATTTTAATAAACTGCCAGGCTACTCCCCCTCTTTTGGTGATGAGTAATTTATTTTCCTACATAGATTTCTCAGAGAGCTGGGTGTGGCATATGCCTTTAATCCCAGCACTCAAAGCAGAAACAAGACCTCTGTGAGGGCAAGGTCAACTTGGTCTGTACAGTTCCTGGTCCAGGCCAGGCAGGGCTCCACAGTGAGACTCTGTCTCAAAATAACCAGAGTTTTCAGGGGCTAGAGAGATGGCACAGTGGTTAAGAACACTGACTCTTCTTCCAGAGGACCTAAGTTCAATTCCCAGCAACCACATGGTAGCTCACAACCATCTGTAACTCTGATCTTAGGGGATCAGATGCCCTCTTCTGGCCTTTGTGGATACCAGGCACACACATGGTACACATACATACATGCAGACAAAACATGCATACACATAAATTTCTTGAAATGTTTTCAAACTTTCTCATCAGTATCTCAACTGGGAGTGATTCTGTTCCTCTGGGGGAACCTGTAGCAATGTGGGGAGACACATAATTGTCACAGGGAGCTACACCACTTTGAAATCTTGTGACAGGAACAGGAAGCTGCCAACATGAACAGAACAGAAGAGTTACCACATAATGAATTACTCATTCCCCAAATCTAAACAGTGCCAAGGCTAAGACCCTGTCTTACATGGAAAATATTTCAAGCTTAATTCTTATCTACAAATACCAAGTACTTTATAAAATGAATAAAATCTGAGGCTGAAGAGATAAGAGTACTTACTACTTTTTTTTTTTTTTTTTGGTTTTTGAGACAGGGTTTCTCTGTGTCGCTTATCCGCCTGGCTCTGCCTCCCGAGTGCTGGGATTAAAGGCGTGCGCCACCACTGCCAGGCGAGTACTTACTAGTTTTGTAGAGGACCTGGGCAGGCTCAGTTCCTAACACTATATGGAGATCCAAAGACCTTTTTGGCCTCAACTGGCACCAGGCACGAGCGCGCTCGCTCTCTTACTCTTACTCTCTCTCTCTCTCTCTCTCACACACACACACACACACACACACACACACACACACACACACACACACGCATGTGTGCATAAATGAAAATAAAATAATCACACTATCCCTCGGAATGAAAACCCAATTTTCTCAGCATCCACATGGCGGATTACAACTATCTGTAACTCCAATTCCAGGAAAATCGGATGCCCCCTTCTGGGTTCCTCAGGCACCAGGCGTATACATGGTACACAGACAGACAGACAGACATGCAGACAAAACACACATATAAAATCAAGTAAGCCAGTGTTCAAGAGGTCAGTCTGGTAGTGAATCCTATAATTCTAGCACTGGAGAAAGAAACAGGGGCAGGTGGATCTCTGTGAGCTCATGGTAAGTTCCAGGCCAGCCAGGGCTGCATAGTAAGACAGTGTCTCTAAAGCAAAACAAACAAACAAAAAATTCGCATCAGCTCTCTAGTTAGAAAATAAATGCAGGGGCTGCAGAGATGGCTCAGAGGTTAAGAGCACTGGCTGTTCTTCCAGAGGTCCTGAGTTCAATTCCCAGCACCCAATTCCCAGCACCCAATTCCCAGCACCCAATTCCCAGCACCCATATGGCGGCTCACAGACATCTGTAATGAGATCTGGCACCCTCTTCTGGCCTGCAGGCATAAATGCAGATAGAACACTGTATACATAATAAATCTTTAAAAAGAAGAAAAGAGGGGGTGGGGATTTAGCTCAGTGGTAGATAGGCAAGCGCAAGGCCCTGGGTTCGGTCCTCAGCTGGGGGGGGGGGGGGAGAAAATACGAAGTCTAATAGGCAAAACCATTACAGGAGAGGACACAAATGCTCTGGCTTAATTCTGGGGCGGCTGTTGAGCCTCTCCACAAGCATGTGGCAGAACAGTTTGGTAAGGACTCCTGATGCACTCACTGAAGGCTTCACGAAGCCCTGTTCTTTTCTGTAGTTCATGTTTTTGTTGTTTGCTTTTTGAGACGGGGTTTCCTTATGTCGCCATAGATGTTCTAGAACTCTCTATGTAGACCAGGCTGGCCTTGATCTCACAGAGAGCCGCCATCCCCCAACCCCCCACCCCGGAGACTAAAGGTGTGTGCTACCAACCCAGCTTCTGGGTTCTTATGCCTAACTACTGTGCACAGCAATTAGTATTTCCCTGTCACTAGCTAGACGCCAGAGAAATTTTTCTCTTTTTTTTCTTTTTCTTTTTTTTTTTTTGGTATTTTGAGACAGGGTTTCTCTGTGCAGCTTTGCCCCTTTCCTGGCCTTGAACTCACAGAGATCCGCCTGCCTCTGCCTCTCAAGTGCTGGGATTAAAGGCGTGCACCACCAACACTCTTATTTTTGAAGATTTATTTATTGTGTATACAGCATGTATTCCTTCATGCCAGAAGAGGGCGTCAGATCTCATTACAGATGGTTGTGAGCCACCATGTGGTTGCTGAGAATTGAACTCGGGATCCCTGAGCTATCTCTTCAGCCCAAAAGTTTGTCTTTTTTTTTTTTTTTTTTTTGCCAGAGGTGAGGACCAAACCCAGGGCCTTGCGCTTCCTAGGCAAGCGCTCTACCACTGAGCTAAATCCCCAACCGATTCTCCTCTTCTAATCCTAGCATCACAGAGACAGACTTCCCAGGCAAGGTGCTGCACACCAGGGAGGCTAAGGCAGCAGGTCTCAAGTCAGAGGCCATCCTGTGCTAGGTTATAGTGCCCATATCTAAAAAAAGGTATCTGGTTGTCCACTGAAGGTGCCACTTCTCTAGAAGGTGGAGCGTGTGAGACGGCAATGCACACCTGCTGACAAGCGTCTGAAAGGCTTGTCTGTGTATACGCTATGTTCCCGAAGAGCCAAACTCTATAGGGAAAGGATGGATTTTTCTGCCATGAGACAAAGGATTGGAATTGAAAACTATACATGTTCCACTCAGAAGGAACAGACTCAAACTCATCCAAGATTCTCTTGAGAATACTTTGGAATCGCCACTTGCATTCAATTGTGCCAGGTAGTGGGGATAAAAAAGAAACGGCGGTGCACGCTTTTAGTCCCAGCACTCAGGAGGCAGAGCCAGGCGGATCTGTGAGTTCGAGGCCAGCCTGGTCTACAGATCGAGATCCAAGACAGGCACCAAAACTACATGGAGAAACCCTGTCTCAAAAAAAAAAAAACAAAACAAAACAAACAAACAAAAAGCTAAATAAAATGTGGGAAATGCATAAATTATTTAGCAACCAAAAGGAATGAAATACTGGTAACACAGATAAGCCTGGAAACAAAGACAAAATGTGACTTCATTTCCATGTTACATCCCAGGATAAGCATATCAAGACAGAAAATAAAGTAGTGCTCAGGGTTAGGAAAACAGTGGGGGAAATGAGCCCTATGGACACAGGATTCCGTGTGTGTGTGTGTGTGTGTGTGTGTGTGTGTGTGTGTGTGTGTCCGTCCGTCCATCTGTCTGTCTGTCTACTCAAGATAAGGAGTAGCTGTCTAACAAAAAACATACAACACATACTACACCCCCCGCACTGGCCAGGTAGAAGCAGAAGAATAAGGCTATCTTTGGTCTCTAACATCGTAAGAATTAGAACTCTCAAGTCCAAGGTGTCCTAGAATGCTCTTTCATTATCACTGAAAGAAAAGGCAACGAGAGGGAGGGGGACCTAGATTATCTACCTAGGCTACAAGTGAGGTCTGCAGCCTTTTAGGGACAGATAATGCCAGGTGGCAGAAAACAATGAGCTGCGAGCACAACTTTCCCATCTAGCCCAACCGCACACAGCAAATGGTGTGTGCATGTTTGGGGGTCTGCAACTGAAATCTGGGCAGTTCAGCTGCAAGACAAGTCCCTGGTCCTGACCACTGAGCCATGCTACCGTTCAACAATGCTCCATCGCGCGGTCTCAAGCGGGACGGTAAAATAATAATAGTAATAATAATAATAATAACAACAATAATAATAGTAACAACAACAACAATAGTAACAACAATAATAATGCTATATTGGCAAAATGAGGGTAACGTAAAGGAGTCTCCCCAGGCGCCCGCCACTGCTCCCTCCTACGCTGCTGCTGACCGTGGAGATTTGGAGCTAAACAGGGAGGCATGCGACTTGAATCCTATCAGCTCTGGAGACTGCAACACGAGGGTCGGGAGTTCGAGGACAGCCGGGACCAGGCGCTGTTTAATCAGGAGCTCGTCCGGCCTAGCCAAGCCCACCCCGCTCTGGGTGGATGGACGGGAATACACCAAGCGTACGGCACCCGGAGCCACCTCTCGAGCGCTGGGGCGCAGCAGCGCCGCCGTCCCGCCGGCTGCGGGATGCGCGCAGGTCTCCGGCCCCGGGCCTCGGGGCTTGCAAAGCTGCCCGCCCCGAGCCGGTCCCGCCGCCGCGGGCTGCCCTCCCTCACCTGTCGGGCCCATGTACTTGATCACGCCCTGGGTCTTGAACACCTCGCGGGCCGCCAGCAGCGCGTCCTCGCCGTGCGCCGTGTAGAAGTCGCCGCGGTCGAAGAGGCGCACCGTGGTGCTCGGCTTCTCGGGCATGCCCTCAAAGAAGCGCACGAAGCCCGCCTCGGCCGGGCCCTCCAACTGCAGCGTCTCCTTCGGCTGCACCGCCATTTCCGAACCTCTCCACACGAGCCCCCGAAGACACAGCGCGACCCTGCGCCCGCCGGGTCGATTCCCGCCACCCCGCCCTCGCCGCTAGGCCGCGGCCGGCCTCCGTGGCTGCGCCCAATCAGCGTGCAGCGCTGCGCCCGGTGGGCGGGAGTCTACCGCGGTAGCCAATCACAAGCCAACGGGGCCCCGGCTTCCCGCGTTCTCCGGGACTCTAACTACTGCGCATGCTCGCTAGGCTGGGGGCTCGCGGACCTGGAAGCCTTGCGGCTGCTTGCAGGTCCGCCCTGCGTGGTGCCCAGGTCGGTGGGTGACTCGGCTAGGCGGGGTCATCGAGTGACCGGAAACGCGGGAGTGAAACTCCAAGAACTTGTAAACCAAGAACAACTGTTGTTTTTCCTCAACCCAGGCTTAGACGTGTGCCAGACTCACTGTGCTCTTCCTTTATAAGCAAACAACCTACCTTAAGATGTCAGGGTTGTTCTCCACAGCCTCCCACTAACTCAGTTTCTCATTTCATCCATCCGGGGGCTGATGTATTCAAAAGACACATTGAAGCCACGTGAGGGAGCGCACGCCCTTAATCCCAGCACTCGGGAGTCCGCGGCAGGCGATCTCTGAGTTCGAGGCCAGCCTGGGCTACCTGTCGAGTTCCAGGACAGCCAGGGCTACACAGGGAAACCCTGACTTGAAAAAACATACAAAAAAGACTCTTGGGGGACTGGAGGGATGGCTCAGTAGCTTCTTAACCTCGTGGTGTTTTTCCAGCTGTCTACCTGAGTTCAGCACCCATGCAGTTCACCATGATCACCTGTAACTCCAGGTTCTGGGGGCGGGGAGAGGGGGTGAGCTGCAGACATCTGCACTCACACTGACAAACAACCATTTTTTAAAACTTTTTAAAATATAAATGAAAAATCTACTTTGGAAACAAGCGTGGTGCACATACCTGAACCCCCTCTTTCCCCCCTCCCCCCTCTGAGGAGGTGGGGGGCAGGAGGAACTTCAGTTTCAAGGTGGGGCTGGTGAGACACTCAGTTCAGGATCATCCTTGGCTACACAGACAGAGGCCAGTCTGAACTACATGAGACTGTAAATTATCACTTAAAAAAAAAAAAAAAAAAAACGGGTTGGGGATTTAGCTCAGTGGTAGAGCTCTAACAAACAAAAAACCTGCAGAGTTATAAATATTCTACAGAAAATATTCTACAGGGCTATTAGCCCATTAAGACTTAAGTGATTGTGAAGGGCTGAAATGTTGCAGGTCCAGAGCCAAATTATCTTGGGTTAATTTTAGTCCCCTAAAGAACTGTGGTTTTTTGTTTGTTTGGTTTGGTTTTTTTTTTAAGATTTATTTATTTATTTATTACATATACAGAAGAGGGCACCAGATTTCCTTACAGATGGTTGTAAGGCACCATGTGGGTGCTGGTAATTGAACTCAGGACCTTTGGAAGAACAGTCAGTGCTCTTAACCTCTGAGCCATCTCTCCAGCCCCCTAAAGAACTGTTTAAAGCCCACTTCTGTGTTTACCTTAACAGCCTTGTGACTATCAAGTAAAGTATCTGTAAAATGTACAGACACATTGGTTTGTACCTACTCAAATGCTAAAAAATGCCATCACAGCTGGGCAGTGGTGGCGCAGGCCATTAATGCCAGTGCTCGGGAAGCAGAGCCAGGTGGATCTCTGTGATTTCAAGCCAGCCTGGGCTACAGATTAAGATCTAGGACAGCCACCAAAACTACACAGAGAAACCCTGTCTTGAAAAAAACAAAAACAAACAAACAAACATAAGATCCAAGGTCAGAGCTGGAGAGATGGCTTAATGGTTAAGAGCACTGGCTGCTCTTCCATAGGTCCTGAGTTCACTTCCCTCCAGCCATATGGTGGCTCACAATGATCTATACTGGAATCTGATGCCCTCTTCTGGCATAAAGGTGTACATGCAGCTAGAGCATTCATTCATAAAATAAATAAATAAATCTTTAAAAAATAAATAAAAAGATCTAAGGTCTCTAAGAGCCCCACCCCATCTCACCCCTTCGCTGTAACTTGCCTACCAGATGTTTAATGACTACATTGGGAAAATGTCTTGATTTTTTTTGCTGTACACTGTAAAGATTTGTCACTTGAATTGGTTTAATAAAATGTTGGTTGGCCAGTAGCCAGGCAGGAAGTGTAGGTGGTTCCATCAAATTGAGAACTCTGGGAAAACAAAGGCAGAGTTAGGGGGTCTCCAGGCAGATGCAGAGGAAGCAAGAGGATGCCGCACTGAGAAAAGGTACCAAGCCATGTGGCTAAATAGATGAGAATTATGGGCTAATTTAAGTGTAAGTGCTAGTCAGTAACAAGCCTAAACTACCGGCTGAGCATTTAAAATTAATATAAGCCTCTGTGTGGTAATTTGGGAAGCAGATGCTGGGTACTTGGTAGTTGCTAGTGGGACAGAAATTTCCCCTTACAATTTTTAACTTTCTTTGTTCTGTTACTATAAAATTTCCTGAGGGCCATTGTTAGTTATTTAGGCGGTGCTCTTACCCGCGAGGAACACGTCCCGAACACGACAAATCCACAGAAGAGCTGTTTATTAATATAGGATAGAAAGAGAATGTGACAGGCCTGTGTGAAGCACACACGTGAGTGAGGAGAGGAGAGGAGAGAAGAGAGGAGAGGAGAGAAGAAGAGGAGAGAGACCTGTGCAAAATGGCGCCGGCTTTTAAAAGAGTGAGCCGTGCATTCGTACAGTAGCCCCACACATGCGCGTAGATTACATGGCCACACGCGCTTTATGCAACCATGTAAAGCCACTGAGTCCTAGTCACTCAAGATTTTCTAACCTGGAAATGGCTGTTTTGAACCGGAAATAATTAGGCGGTCCGCCATGCAAGCCCAACCACGCAGACGTGTTGTGATTTCCTATCAGCCATTGAGACAGCTCTGGGTAAAGGCACTTGCACCAAACCTGACGACCCAAATTCCATCCCTAGACCTGTTGTGGGTGTCCACCAGAGAAGATTACTTGGACACAGGTTTAAGTCAATAGAAAGTCTTTCTTAGCTAACCTGGACTGGGTGTTCAGGATCCCAGTGTAGCCCTGAGCCTTTCTCAGGGTGAGCTTTAGAGCACAAAAGCCATGTCCTGGGCTGGGTTGACACACTTGTTAACAAGAACAGTTAACCAGCAGTGGAACTACAGAAGCCAAACCGCAAGGTTAGACTTTTTTTTTTTTTTTTTTTTTAAAGATTTATTGTTATGTACACAATGTTCTGCCTGCATGTATGCCTGCAGGCCAGAAGAGAGCTCCAGATCTAATTGTAGGTGGTTTTGAGCCACCATGTGGGTGCTAGGAATTGAGCTCAGGAGTAGCCAGTGCTCTTAACCTCTGAGCCATCTCTCCATGTA
The DNA here is from genome assembly GCF_903995425.1 of Onychomys torridus. Classification (NCBI taxonomy): domain Eukaryota; kingdom Metazoa; phylum Chordata; class Mammalia; order Rodentia; family Cricetidae; genus Onychomys; species Onychomys torridus. The sequence continues at coordinate 16,394,974 of NC_050463.1, forward strand.
TACTTCCTGAAGTATCTTGCCAGCCCAAATGTAAATTAATTTTGAGTTGACTTAAATCCTATTAACCAACATCTCATTTATATGCAAATATTCTCAAATTTGAAAATCCAAAGTGCTGATTTTATATATATCATATATATGTGCTGATTTTAAATACATCAAATACATATTGCTGATTTTATATATATCATATATATTGCTGATTCTATATATATCACATATATTGCTGATATATATACCATAAAAAAATAAAATAAAAAAAAGCAAGGTTAGCACACTTATAGACTTTCCCAGAACTATGGACTTTGATGGATTAGGCCTTTGTTTTCATTTTGGCAGGTGGTGCTGTCTACATGCTGAGTTTTATGGCCTGATTGGGACTTCCCATCATGGAGTCAGTTGTGCTAAGTGTTGGTTTTAATGCAACAGCACTGTGTTATTCATTAAGCGGCGCTGTTCCCATTTGAGAAAAGCCTTGAGGCACGACAAAACCCACTATCAGAGTTGATTAGGAGAAGTGGGGGTGCAGGAGAGGGTGTGATCAGGCCTGTGGAAGACACATGCAGAGGTGGGGGGGGGAGTGTGTGATCTGCTTCTTCTTATGGATTCCCCTGCACATGTGCATATAGGCTTACCAAGCTGCACCAAGCGTGTGCATAAATTGCATGATCTCGCAGCGCCTAGATTAGGTAGGACGACATAAGCCCCTCACTTGGCTACTGAACTGCGCATGTGTAGTCATGTAGCTGGGAATTCCAACACTAAGGTCTGGGGACCTGTTACAGACCCACAAATAGAGAGAGAACCAACTCCCACAAGGCATCCTTAGGCTTCCACGCACCATGCTATGGCACTCATGTCCTTAAGGATATGAGCATGCATACACACAAAACACAAGGTAGGTAAATAAATTATGAATTTAATTAAAAACCAAACAACCTCATGAAACTGGCATCATGTTGGAACATAGTATTTGGAATAAACTGGGTTCCTGGGACATGGCCACCATATTTGGTACCAAAATAAGCTGGCTCTTAGTCCCTTTGAAGTGAGAGCAGAGTTTTATGTTGATATGTGGTTTAAATTCTATATGATAGGGCTGGAGAGATGGCTCAGCAGTTAAGAGCACTGGCGGCTCTTCCCTGGGTCCTGAGTTCAATTCCCAGCACCCACATGGTGGCTCACAACCATCTGTAATGAGATCTGGTGTCCTCTTCTGGCCTGCAGGCAGAACACTGTATATATAATAAATAAATAAATCTTTTAAAAAATTCTATAGGATAAGGACCTAAAGGAGGTCAGGGTCCACTGTGCTAGACCTCCCATCCTATAGCAAAATTATTCAGTAGGGCTTTTTTTTTTTTCTTTTGGACAAGGTTTTGTGTAGCCCGGATTGACCTCGAACTCAGTATGTAGCTGAAAATGATCATAGCTTTTGATCCTTCTGCCATGAACCACCATGCCTAGCCTTTTCCCAGCTCCTTTAAAGAGTTTCAGGGTGTTTCTGACAGTCTGAATTTAGAAGTGATTAGCCCACAAGTTAATACCACATGCCTTGGAAAACAAAGAAGTGTAGAAGATCTAACTGTAGGCTGCCTCTCCAGCCACATTTCCTGGAGCTTGACAATGTGCCTGCCTGTTTCCCCAACACCCAACCGGGGCCATGAATTTAGCTTCCCTTTCAACTTGAAGCTCCTGGATACACTTGACCTCTCCTGACCTTTCTTTTTGGAAACTTCTGGTCATCCATCCATCCATCAATCCTCAGTCCAAATGCTTTCACCGGAAAGCCTGCTCCGTTCCCCCAGAAGTAATTAGTCTTACTTCTTTTGAGGGCCCACCTCAGACCTCTTTACAGCTCTTGTTCCAGAAACCTGTTTCTGCGGGGCAGCGGTGGCACACGCCTTTGATCCCAGCACTCGGGAGGCAGAGCCAGGCGGATCTCTGTGAGTTCGAGACCAGCCTGGTCTACAGAGTGAGTTCCAGGACAGCCAGGGCTACACAGAGAAACCCTGTCTGGAAAAAATGAAGAAATAGTCTACCCCTATCTACTCTTGGAAATTCACACCAAGGCAGATGGGTGTGGTCACACTGGAGTAGGGGGCGGTGGGAGCAGGTGGAGCAGGAGTTCAAGGCCAGCCTCGGCTGTGTATCCAACTGGCAGCCTGGGCTCCAAGAGACTGTCTCTCAAAACAAGGGACACAAAAAGGGAGCAGGAGAAAGCTCTCAAACCACTGGGGGCTGGAAGGTCAGACACAGGGTAAGAGAAAGCTGAACCTGCGGCCCGCAGGAGGCCAAGGCAGGGGTGTTAGTTTGAGGACAGTCTGGGCTATGTTATAAGATCCTGTTTCCAAAAGAAAAGCAAACCAACCAAAAGTAAATGGCCCACACCTGTGGTCCTATTGCTCTGGACACAAAGGCAGGTGAATTGTAAGTTCAAGGCCATACAGAGCTACACAGGGAGGCCTTACCTAAAAAGTAAGGGAAAATATGGAGTAAAAAATTAGGGACAAAGGATAGACTAGTGAAGGGAATGAATATTCATATATTTTCCAGGAATATTCATGCATTTTCCAGAGATTTTTCTCGAAATTGAATACCACCTCTTTTCACACAGTGTTTACAAGGGACAAGAGGGAAAATAATGTTTTGGTTGCAAAGGGATCAGTGAAGACAGACTGAGGAACATGCATTTCTCATGAAGAATGAGAGTCTAGGGGCAGAAAAAAACGTAGGTTATAGAGAACTGGGGACTCCCTTCTTGGTGACACAAGGTCCTTGCTTTTGTTTTGTGCTAGTGTTTTGTTTTTGAAGGGAGGTCTCACTAGGTAGCCCTGGCGTTCACAATGAAAACCCAAGGGGCTGTAACTTCCCAGGGACCATCTTGCTCCTCTATCCTAAATGCTACCAGTCTGCGCCACCAGGCCCCACTTGCCATGAAATGGTTGAGAGGGAAAAGGCCAGGGATATAGCTCAGTGGTAGCACACAGGACTCACACACACAAGGCCTGAGTCCAATCCCAGAAGTGAAGAGAGGAAGGTAATGTGATGCCTGAGGGCTAGCTGTGTGAAGCAGTTTGGAAGTCAGGATGAAGATGAGCAATGGAGATTGTTTCCCTCTATCTAGCCTTAGATGACAGGTGACTGAAGCAAGAAGGACAGAATCCCCCAGTAGGAGATACAAATCCTGCAAACGTTAGCATTTCAGAACTGGTAAAAGCAGAAAATCACCAGGAGACACCGAAGATAATGTATAGCCAACATACTGGGTAGGCTACGGGACAAATATCCCGGTAGGCCTTGCAGAGGATGACTGGCCATGCATGGGACACAGTGACCTTAGCAGTCGCTAAAGAATAGAAAGCGGTGTGTTAAATAATGTCCCAGTTCCGAATTCGCCCTTTTGGCCAGGTGTGTGCAAGTAAACACGAAGCTGTGTCAGCAGAGGGCACTAGAGAGCCCCAGCAAGGGAAAAGGGTCATTCCCTAGTGCTGATGGAGGCCACTTCATCCTGCTCCTGCAGTATGTGTGGCACTCACAGCCAGCAGCTTCTCCAAGGGCCCTCAACACACCTGCTGGTGCAATTTCATAGAATGCCATTTATTCATTTTGTAACCAGAGTTGTTCTGTCCTGTCCTGTTCCACAGCTGCTTCCAAATAATCACTCTAAGGCTAATATCAAGTACGTTTGGCTGGGCAGTGGTGGCGCACGCCTTTAATCAGCAGGCAGATCTCTGAGTTCGAGGCCAGCCTGGTCTATAGAGTGAGTTCCAGGAAAGGCTCAAAGATACACAGAGAAACCCTGTCTCAAAAAACAAAACAAAACAACACAAACAAAGTATGTTTGGCCAATGGCTCAGGCTTATTACTAGCTAGCTCTTACATTTAAATTAACCCATTTCTAATCATCTATTTATTGCCACATGGCATCTTGTTCTTGGGCAGCTGGCTGGCTAGTCCCTCAACCCCGCCCTTCTTCATCTCTGTCTTCAATTTGAATGTACCGCCTAACCTGGCTATTGGCCAAACAGCTTTATTTACCAACCAATGAGAGCAACACATATTCACAGTGTACAGAAAGACCATCCCACAGCATTATTATTTGTTTTTTAGAAATGGTCTATGGAGTAAGGTAGCTCTCTCACTGACTGGCCTGGAACTCAGTATGTAGACCAGGCTGGCCTCACGCTCTCAGAGATCCATGCATCTCTGCTTCCCAAAGCTGGGATCAAAGTAGGACCCTGTCTGAGGTATTCGAAGTGAGACACTTTCTGTGAATAGCTTTTTCCTCAGTGTTATCGGAGTCAACTGAACCATCTTTGTTGTGTCCCAAAAGGCTTTGCTTATATTTCATATCATTTTCACGTGCTAAGTAGCACTATTATGATTTTGTTTTCTCTGAAACATTGAAAAAACACAAGTTTTAGTCACTTTTCTCATTGTTACAACAAAAAATACCCAAGAGCGACTTATAGAGGGGCAGGTCCACTTTGGCTCAGGTCCATCTTGGTGACAGGAATCTGAGGCAGCTGCTCACGTCAGATCAGAAGTCATCAGTGATGACTGCTGCAGCCCCGCCCACTCTCTGTGTGCACACATGCCTATTAAGGTAGTTTTCAGTGAAGACCTACACGATAGATAGGTGGTCTCACGTCCTGTATGTGTAAGTACTCAGGAAAAGCCCTAGCTTGTGGTAAAACTGTAGCATGCTTCCTAGTAGTGCAAACTGAACCCAGGGCCTCTCACATGCTGAGCACGAAACCACTGAACCTTCCCCTACCCCAACCCCACCTCAGCTCTCAGAATGTTATTGATGGTCAGGGTCTCACTGTATAGCCCGAAACTCTCTATGTCTGCATAGCCTAGGCTGGCCTCAAAACAATCATGCCTTAGTCTCTTAAGTGTTGAGATTATAGGCATGAGCCACAACACATTATCAGAGTTTTTTATGTTTTGATTTTCATTTCTTTCAGATAGGGTCTCAGGTAGCCAAGGCCAGTAAGTCCTTAAGTGGATATGTAGCAGAGGATACCCATCAAACCCTAATCCTCTAGCATTGAAGGGGTTAAACTCTCCATTTTCACAACTGAATTTAGGTTCCAGCTCTCTGAGGATAAACTGGTGTCTCTTCCAACAAAGGGCCATTTATCTACAAGTCCTCACATTCAGGGTCCAGGGAGAGAACAAACGTCAGTCACGTATCTCAAGGACAACCTGGCAGCCCTCTTCTGAGTCACGGCCAAGCTTGTGCAGATGTGTCCAAAAATGTTAACTAAACCTCGGCCAATTAGAAATATACTAATGTAACCTCTGCATGCTTAACCAATTATGTATGACCCTGAAACTCCCCTTAGCTGTGCTTAAAAGAAGCCTGCATGCTCATCTCAAGGTTGTCTTCATTTGGTACAGGTGAACGACCCCATATTCACGATGGTATTATAAACACTCTTTGCTCTTACATACTATTTGAGTCTGGGGTCTTCCTTCAGTGGTTCCTCGGACCCCACAGCATCTACCTCCCAAGAGCAAGAATTACCGGTTTGTCCCACTTTGCAGTATATCAGATCATTTAAAAATTTATTATCTCAGCCAGGTGGTGGTGGCGCACACCTGTAATCCCAGCACTCGGGAAGCAGAGGCAGGAGGATCTCTGTGAGTTTGAGGCCAGCTTAGTCTACAGAGTGAGTTCCAGGAAAGGCGCAAAGCTACACAGAGAAACCCTGTCTCGAAAAACAAAAAACAAAAAAAAAATTATTATCTCATATATGCATATGCTAGGAAATTTGATTCAAACAAACTTGGAAAACTTAGTTTAAAAATGTTTTATTTCATTAAAAAAAAGTTTATTATGTACAAGACTCAGGTATATAGAAACTCAGCTTTAATCAGAAAATGAGACTAGTTATCATATTCTACTGAGGAATGTTTGTGACACACACTCTTCAATATTTAGCATAAATTATTTTAACTATGCAGGCTAAGTTGTGAGTTCCACACCGCACCTGTACATAAGACATTTGTCTAGTTTTAAGATTGGTAATGCCAATGACAAGCTGCTTGTGTTTAGAAGTACAAATTTCATTATTACAAATAGGCGATGATAACTAACAAAACAGTAATCCTCTAGAGGTCTTGTCCCATGTTTATACATCATTTGTCATCTGAGGTCTTTGCCATCCCTCCTGGTGCTCCCATTCTCAGGGCAGAGCAGCTAGGCATTGAGTTCTCTATGTATCTCACCCATCTCCTTTATCTGCAAGGAAAAGGAGCATGCAAGAAAATGTAAGTAACTTTCAACTCTTTGCTCATTCAGCAAAGGGTTTTTTGTTTGTTTGTCACCCCTCCCCCTCCCCCAAATCGAGTTCCCCTGCATAGACTTAGACCTGGCTGTCCTGGAATTTGCTCTGTTGTCCAGGCTGGCCTTGAACTCACAGAGATCCGCTTGGCTCTGTCTCCCAAGTGCTGGGATTAAAGGTGTGAGACACACCACTCATCTTTAAGTTATAAGACAAGGACTCAGCCCTGGCTGACCTGGAACTCGCTGTATGGATCCTATGGGCTTTCAACTCAAGGTGATCCACCTGCCTCAGCCTCCTGAATGCTGGGATTTCAAGTGTTAGCCACCACACCTGACACAGTCTTTTATTTTACAAGTAAAGAAACTGAAGTACAGAATTAAGTGGCCTCCCAGACCAAAAGCCTTAGTTCCAGGCTGACCGAGACAACGGATTTGACCACCACTGTCAGTAAACATCTCACAGGAGATAAGCACAGGGCCAGCATGTGACAGAGGGCGAGGTTAAATCCTTAGGGACAGGTTTGCACTTTCCATTTTTCAGATAAGGAAGCTTGGAGATGTACAGAAGTTCTGGCACTTGATTAGCTGCTAAGTGGTCAAACTCAAAACTTAGAGTTCTTAGAACACAAGCCAGTCTGCCCCAGTACTACACTTCAGTTCAGGGCCAGGCCTGTGCTAACTAAGCCAGATGAAGGAGATCAAGCTGTGGTACTTGGAGACACTTCAGAACTTTCTGCTTCTGTCAGATTACTTCTCTCTTTTACTTGTTTTGAGACAGAGTCTCATGCAGCCTAGCCTGGTTCTCCCCCCCCCCCCCCCCCCACATTGTTTTGACCTCCTACCACTACCTACCAGGTGCTGGAAATACAAGTTGTTTGGAGGCAGGGTCTCACTCTAGTCCTGCCTGACCCCAAACTCACAACGATACCCCTGCTGGCCTTGAACTCACAGAGAATACTCCTAGCTCAAGTACTGAGATCACAAGTATGAAACAGCATGGCCACCATCTCTCTCTTTTCTTTGTTATTTTCTTAGGAAGTGATACATACATGACTACAAAAATCAGAATTGGTGAGCGTGCACACACGCACACACATTATCCTTGGAGTTCAAGGACAAATTCACAATTACCAACTTCCTCACGGTCGTCTGTGACTAGTTAGCATATGTAGGGAAGGGCAGTGATTACTGGGACTAAGACGTTCAGCGTCGCCCATTGTCCACTTACCTCCGCCTTCTCATATTTTGTTGATTTCTTCTTTGTAGAAATAACCTGAAAGAGCAATGGTTACTGTTTTAGAAACTACTACTCAAACAAAAGTGGCCAAACTGAACATATGTACTTCGAATCCATGTAAGTACTCGTATACAAATTTGGGGGTTCTAAAAACTGGTCATACAGTACCAATTCTTTGAACAACTATATCAACACTGTAAGTACCCTTCTGGAGCGAAAGCTTTTAACCAAAAGCAGATAAAATACCCCATATATGCATTTACCCATCCATTCTCCTGATAATGAACACTGAGATTGCTTCCTAGATTATTCAGATAACATCAATACATAACCCGGAATGTGTTTCTTGGTCTTTGGTTGGTTGGTTGGTTGGTTCTTCTGAAACAGGATCTCATTACGTAGCCCCAGGTGGCCTGTAATTCACTATGGAGACCAGCAGGTTGGCCTTGAACTCTGATCTGTCTCCTGAGCGCTGGGATTGAAAGCATTAAATTTCTACTTTGGTTTCTGTGACAATTAGATTTCTGTCTGTTCTGGGTGTTTGCTTGCCAACTGAAGTTCCTCTTCTATAAACCACCGATCCCTGCTTATTACTAATCTTTTAATTAAAGGAAGACAAGGCCCTGCTATGTAGCTTAGGCTAGCCTTGAACCTTGACCTCCCAATCCTCCTGTCTCAGCCCCCTTGCTGGAATTACAGGTACACGCCACCCTGTCTAGTTTTGTGGCATTCATTTCTATTGGTGTGTGTGTGAGGTCGGAGACCAGCTCTCAGGCATCAGTTCTCATCTGCCAGCTTGTGAGGTCAGGACTAAACTGTGACCAGGCCTGAAGCACAGTGCTCTGCCCACCACCTGCTCTGCTGCCAATCCTTGTGTAGGATCCCTCATCAACTTGTAAGAATTCTTTACATGGCATGCATAATATCCATTTTATTTTATGCATCATATACATTCCCCCAACTTATTCCTGTTTTGGTTATTTTTTTTCCAGACAGGGTTTCTTGTGTAGCCCCCACTGTCCCGGAACTCACTCTGTAGACCAGGCTGGCCTCGAACTCACAGAGATCCACCTGCCTCTGCCTCCTGAGTGCTGGGTTTAAAAGTGAGTGCCATCACACCAGGCCATGTCTATTTTTTTTTTCTTTGCGATGTCTTCGCCATGAAAATGTGATTTATTTTTTATTGTCTTTTGGTAAATACCTAAACCAACCTCACTCTCAATCCTCCTGCCTCAGCCCCTTGAGAATGAGAACTACAGGTGGGAGCCACTAAGCCCAGCTCAAAATGTTAAATAAGTTTAATGTTAGTTGGGCATAGAGGCACACTCCTATTGTCCCAGAGAATGGGATAATCAGCGGAACCCAGGAATTCTATCCCAGCCTGGTAGACGCCTGTCTGGAGAAAAGAAACACACACACACACACACACACACACACACACACACACACACACACGGGGCTGGAGATGGCTCTGTTGAGTAATGGATTTCTTACGCAAGCAGGAGGACCTGAGTTCTATTCCCAGGACCTCAGTAAAGAAGCCAGGTGTGGCTGTGTGTGCCTATAAGCCTAGTGCTGGCAAATAGAGTCTGAAATGCTGAGCTCCAAGTTCAGAGAGAAACCTTATCTCAAAAATTAAAAGGTGGTTCAAGGCCAGCCTGGTCTACATAGTGAGTCCCAGGATAGCCAAGGCTGTGTAGCGAGACAAATAAAAATAATAAAAAGATGGGAAAGTACAGAGGAAGACTCCCAGTGTTGACCTCTGACCACCATACATGAGGGTACTGAAGGACAGTGTACCCACAAACCCTTTTACACACAGGCACACACTATGAATCCACAAAAATCCTGGGTGAGTATGGAAACAGCCCTGAAGTTCTGGCCTTGAAGGCAGAGATGAGATCCCCAGGCTGAGCACAAGCTGGCTAGCCAGCCCCACCATTATCTGCCTACTCTGGGTTTGACTGAGAGAGTAGCCTTAAGGAGTAAAGTAGAAAGCCACGGGTTGGGGATTTAGCTCTGTGGTAGAGTGCTTGCCTAGCAAGCACAAGGCCCAGGGTTCGATCCTCAGTTTAAAAAAAAAAAAAAAAAAAAAAAAAAAGTAGAAAGCCATAACATTGACCTTGGACCTCCATATGCACTGCACACAAGTGTATGGGCACTTGTACACACATGTGTCCCCACACATGAACACATACACTCAAGCATACCACACACACATACATATAAGAAAATAATACTGGGTCCAAAGTTGGTGGAACTGTCTGCTTAGGAAGAACTAGGAGGTGTGACCTTGAAGGAGGTGTGTCACTGGACTTTGAGGGATCAGAAGCCCACGGTCATCTCTCTCTCTCCTCTCTCTGCCTTGTGATTGTAGATCAGCGTAAGTTCTCAGCTACCACTCCTGCCTGCCTGCCACCGTGCTCCCCACCGTGATGAGGAACTCTCTGAAACTCTGAGCAAGCGCCCCCCAATACTCTTTCTTTCTTTTTTTTTTCAGAGCAGAGGACCGAACCCAGGACCTTGTGCTTGCTAGGCAAGCGCTCTACCACTGAGCTACATCCCCAACCCCATAAGTTGCCTTGGTCACAGTGTTTTTTCCTGCCAATAGGAAAGTAACCAAGACAGTTGGGGACAGAGATAGCCCAGTGGCAAAGCGCTTGCCTACCATAAGAGGCCCTAAAATCTAATTCCTAGTACCACAAAGCCGAATTTACGTATTAATAGATCCCTTTATGGATTTTCAGTTTCTTGCATTACATGGTTTCTTTTGCTGCAAAATATCAACGTTCCTTCTACTAGTTTCTTTTGAGGTTATCTTCTTCCATTCTATCCAGTAATCCACCTGGAATTCATCCTTTGAAAGAGCAGCCAGTGCTCTTAACTCTGAGCCATCTCTCCAGCCTCAATGTTTCTTTCTTATCAGATGGGAGCCAAGTACGGTAACAATACTGAGCTGAAAAGCAAGTTGTCATGCACCTTCAAATCTATCTTTTCCTTTATTGAGGGCAGTGGGGCTTTTTAGGATAATATCTTGCTGGTCGTAATGTCTCCCCCACTCAAGACTTTTATTTTATTTTATGTACATGTGTGCCTGGTGCCCAGTACCTGGTACCTATGAAGTTCAGAAGGAGCCAGATCCCTTGGAATTGAATTACAGACAGTTGTGAACTCCCATGTGGGTTCTGGGAACCAAATCCAGGTCATCTCCAAGAGCAACAAGTGCTCTTAACCACTGAACCATCTCTCCAGGCCCTAGCCTTGAAATCTTGATCCTCTTGCCTCAGCTTCTCAAGGGCTTGGAATACACAACTATGTCATCATACTCCACTGAAATTGGTTTATGAATTCTGATACCACTTGATGCCAAAGCACCCTTACTTAAGGCCCTGGAACAAAGCTCACTTCTTTAGATCCCTAGTACTCCAGCCTTCACCCCCCAATGCTGGCATTACGGGTACGTGCCATTGTACCCAATGCAAATTTGCTATTTATTTAGAATCTTTGTTCCATGTACTACTTTTGATTCTTTTCTTGCTAACTTAAGCTTTGTGTTGTTTTGGGGCCAGGCATATAGCTCGGTGGTATGGTGATAGCCTGGCAGGCTGCAGCCTGAGCTCAGCTCTCCAGCATCACCACAAACACAAACAAGGGTTGTATTGCCCAGCTCAGTAAACATTTTGGGAGTTCTCTATTCTACTGTGTTACAGCAGGAGCACTGAATTCCTTACAGGGAACCCAAGGCCATCTGCTGCTTGAAGGCCGAGGAACCAGGCTGTGAGGTGTTCAGCTGCAAGCATCTTCCTCTTTTTTCTTTTCTTTTCTTTTTTTTAGATTTATTTATTATGTATACAGTGTTCTGTCTGTATGTCTGCCTGCACGTCAGAAGAGGGGGCCAGATCTCATTACAGATGGTTGTGAGCCACCATGTGGTTGCTGGGAATTTAACTCAGGACCTTTGGAAGAGCAACCAGTGCTCTTAACCTCTGAGCCATCTCTCCAGCCCAAGCATCTTTCTTATGAGTAATCCTTTCTGACTTTAGAAAGTAACTGTTTTGTAAGAAGGAACCTTCACTAACATTTTCAAACACAGATAGTTCTTCTTGTGTTTGTTTCTTGATTTTTTTTTTTTTTTTTTTTTTTCCGAGACAGGGTTTCTCTGTGTAGCCCTGGCTGCCCTGGAACTCTCTCTGTAGACCAGGCTGGCTCAAATGCAGAGAACCACTTGCCTCTGCCTCCTGAGTGCTGGGATTGAAGATGTGTGCCTCTCCCCTTGACCACCACCCCTCCACCCCGCACCCCCGCAAACATGGATACGATTCTTAGCAATCCCCTTTAAGAAGGCTTCCTCCAGTGAGCCCCGGCTCATTCTGTACTCACCAGCACAACTATCCCTGCGATGATTGCTAATGAGACCACCACAGTGATGGCAATGATACCGGCCTTGAGACCCTGCATGGAGAACTCAGGGGGTTTTTCATCAACATAGTAAATGATGGTCTGCCCAGGGTCCAGCTCAAGCTGTTCTCCATTTACTGTCAGGTCCATTTTCGAAGAAGGGAACAAGGATTCCCCTTTCACCTATGATGGAGAAAAACAAGTCAGCCATGGCACCAATAATTACATACCAATTATATGCCAGAGGGAAAAACTGCCAAGAGTCTTTACAGTTTTAATGTTAACAGTCTGATCCAGTGAAATGTTACAACACTATTTATTCGAGGAAAATGCCATACACAGGAGTAGGAACGAAGCCCATGTTCCTCCCCTCCGATTAGCAAATATAACACATGGACAATTCAGTTTCATTGCTCTTTCTTCTATTCCTTCATCTCCCATGCCCAAAGTATTCTAAAGTAAATCTCAGAGGAAAATATCTCACTATAAGAAACACAAGTTTAGCCAGGTACTATGTCTTCCATTTGTAACCCTAGGTCTTAGGCTGAAGCAGGCAGCCTGCACTCTACCATGAATTCTCTAGGTCAACCTGGGCTACTGTAAGATTCTGTCAATAAAAAAAAAAAAAAAAAAAAGGAAGAATAAGAAAAAACAATAAACAAAAACATATGCTTATAAAAAACTGGTCTTGCTGGGAGGCCTTTGACCCTAGCACTCTGGAGACTAAGGCAGGAGAACTGAGTTCAAGACCTTTTTTGTTTTGTTTTTTGAGACAGGGTTTCTCTGTGTAGCTTTGCGCCTTTCCTGGAACTCACTCTGTAGACCAGGTTGGCCTCGAACTCACAGAGATCTGCCTGCTTCTGCCTCCCAAGTGCTGGTACCAGGATATAGTATGCACTATTATCTCTGGTCTTTACCTAAATGTTTTAAAATTGGAGACTGACTTGACATCTCAGCGATTAAGAGCATTTAAGAGGACCTGAGTTGAGTTCTCAGTGCCCAGAGCAGGCGGCTCACAACCAACTGTAATCCAGGCCTCTGGTCTCTGAAGGCACTTGCACCAATGTGTATGTAGATACACACAGACACAGATACACACAGACACACAGAATTTACAAAATTAGTCAAAGGGAGACTGACTCCTAGTCATAGAAATTATTAGAATAATTATTAGAATAATAATAGGAGACTATATATACCAATGTAGTAACTAACCAAAGAGAAAATAAGAATTGTAAGAGAAAGCTAGGTAGACATAGCTTAGTAGTAGGCAGTTTCCCCAGCCTACTAGGATACATACTGGGTTCAGTTCCTAACACAGCAAAGATTAAAACAGAAGAGTCAGAGGGGCTAGAGGTTGGCAGAATGCTTACCTAGTATGTACAGGATCCAGGGTTCAGTCCCCAGCATGACAGAAACTAGTCATAGTGTCACACAGTTGTAATGCAGCACTTGGGACTATTACATCATAGACCCCTAGCTGCCCCTCCTCCCCCTAAGATACCAGGCATGGATTTTCCACCCACCTTGGGTTTCTGTATCCCCTGCTAACACAAACTGTGCTGCTCCGCTCCTCACCTCTGCTGCTCCTAACAAAACAACTCTGATGTCTGGACACTCCTAAACTGGCTTGGAGCTCTGGCCAGGCTCCCCATCCCCAGGAAAGTTATAAAAGGGTTCTTTCTGGCTCTTGAGTTGGTCTCAAGAGATACCTCTATTCTTTTATTTTATGTTTTCTTTGCTTTAGATTTATTTTTATTATTCTTCATTCAATTTCAGTTGACAGCTGCCTGATGCGATCAAATGCATGTCCTTTGGAAGAACAGTACATGCTCTTCACTGCTAAGCCGTCTCTCCAGCCCTACTTTACACCTAATGTTTTACAAAGTCTATGTATAATGTTCTCCCACCCCATGGTTTCTGGAATGATGCATCATCCCTCATAATGCTCTCCTACCTCATAGCCCAACCACAGCTCCCATGCTTGCATGGCCCCCTCTCCTTGTAAAGTTCTTCTGTAGAAGGGTAATTTCACATCACCTCCTTTCCTGAAAGGCTACTTCTCTGTTTTTCTTAGTAGAGCTCAGTACTTGGGAGACAGAAACAGAAGGACCAGGAGTCCAAGGGCAGCTACACAGAGAGCTTGAGGCCTCGACTGTGTGGGAGCCTATCTCAAAAAAGAACATGGCGGCATGTCTTTAACCCCAGCTCTCGGAAGGCAGAGGCCAGCAGATCTCTGTGACTACAAGGAGAGCCTAGCCTATATACATGTATACATATATATACGTGTGTGTGTGTGTGTGTGTGTGTGTGTGTGTGTGTGTGTGTGTGTGTATGTGTGTGTGTGTGTATCTTGAGTTCCAGGACAGCCAGGGCTATACAGAGAGATCCTATCTCAACAAACAAACAAACAACAACAAAATACTAAGCTTTAAAAAAATTATGGTTTATACTTACATCTTTTTCAAAATAGTAAGCCACATCAGCTATGTCCACATCATCTTGAGTTTTTTGAGAAGAGTTTTGCATCAGATCAATAGTGATAACATTATTCTCATACTGGGGGGGGGGGTGAAAAATACAAATTAATATAATTAAAATATATGCAAACTTTGTTCAACAGTGGTCAGAATGTTTAGAAGTTGATCTTCCATAATGTACATCCACCGGGAGCTCTTTCCATTAATGAATAATTAAATTTACCACTAGCAATTGAAAAAAAAATCTTTGAGAGGTCTTCCAATAAATAAATAGCAATACAAACAATTTTTTTAAAAGAGTTAAAGCAAGGGCTAACTGGCTAGGATGGTTAGCTGGGTAGGATGGTTAGCTGTCAATGTGAACCAGAACAAACCATCTAGTCACCTGAGAAGAGTCTTAATGAGGGACAGTCTAGATTGGGTTGATCTACAGGCTGGTCTGTAGAGATTATCTTTATTATGTTAATTGAGGTGGTAAGACCCACACTGATTGTGGGCTGCACCATGTCACAGGCTGGCACCTGGACTGAAGAAAAGAGAGAGAGAGCTGGCCACAGCGTGCATGCATTCATTCTCTCTGCTCTTGACCATGCATGGGACTAGCTGCTTAAGTTCCTGCCACAGTGATAACTCTAATCTGTGAGCTAAAAACAACCCTTTGGGGGCTGAAGACACGGCTCAGCAGTTAATAGCACGTGTGGCTCTTGCAGAGGACAGGGGTTCAACCATCCATAACACCACCTCTGGGGGGATCCAATGCCCTTTTTTGAACTCCTGGGGCATCAGGCAAATCCATGGCACACATACACATGTGCAGGCAAAACACTCATACACGTAAAATAGACCTAAAAATGAAATAAATAAACCCTTTCTCCCTTAACTCGCTTTCCTCAGGGCAATGTACCACAGTAAAAGGAAAGGAGGACACTGGGTAAGGACAGCCCAGGGCAGTATGTGCTTAAGTCATCACAGAAAGGCCCTCCGGGGTAAGAAGGGCTGGCGGCATGCTTCAGGCCTAGTCAGAGATAGTACAGGTCCTAAAGGGCAGTTGAGGCTTTCAAAGTCTATGGAAGCAAACAACTTGGATTCCATATTAAGTGCCCAGGATTTAAACTGTTACTAAAATTCATTTGGCTACCATGTAAAAAGCACTGGCTGTTTCAAGCAGTGGTGGCGCACACCTTTGATCCCAGCAGAGGTAGGCGGATCTCAGAGTTCAAGGCCAGCCTTGTCTACAGAGTGAGTTCCAGGACAGCCAGAATTGTTACACAGAGAAACCCTGTGTGAGGGACGGCGGAGTCACTGGCTGTCATTTATAAACCATACTACCCTATCAACTTGCTGCTAAGGCTAGCTCATTTACCAAGAAACAAACCCACACAAACAAACAAAAAACTTACCAGAACATTTTTGATAAATGCTGGATTCAGTTTGTATCGAGATGTGAATGTCTCCTGAAGTGCACTGCAAATAATTTAAAAGTATTGTTCGGAAAAAAAATTGTAACATACAACAATAGAATCTCTACTTTTTAGGCAGATAGCTCAAGGACAGTTATTATTATTATTATTATTATTATTATTATTATTATTATTACTACTACTATTATTATTACTATTAACTTTTTTTTCCGAAACAGGGTTTCTCCATGTAGTTTTTGGTGCCTGTCCTGGATCTCGATCTATAGACGAGGCTGGCCTCGAACTCACAGAGATCCACCTGGCTCTGTCTCCCGAGTGCTGGGATTAAAGGCGTGAGCCACTGCTGCCCGGCTATTTTTTTTTTTTTTTTTTTTTAAGAGAGGGTCTCGCCGGGTGGTTGATCCTAGAGTGTCACTTTGATGAGAAGTAGAACAAGGTTACACAGTACCCACGAATCTGCCAACAGACTATTCATAAATTCCAAAGGGAAATGGCAACTTTACAACGGAGAAACCTGGCAGACATGGCTTGTAAAGGGACAAAGGACATCATGGTTTCCTGATATGAGTACTGAGAAACTGATATAGTTTTCCTGTCAAGGTACATAACAACACTAGTAGAGATGTAATGACCATCAAGGTGCCTACACACAATAGTATGTACGTGATTACCATCAAGGTTCCTGAGTACACTAGTATATATGTAATTACTTACGTCCTCAAACTCTGAAGGTTGTAGGGGTTTTCTCTTTCTTTGTGTTTCAGTTGGATGGCGATCCAGCTGTAAGACAAGATGGTACTGTGTATAACTCAGTCTTTTATGCTGTTTTCCAAAGAGACAAGTATTCAAATTCCGAAATAGAACTAGAGTTAACAGAACAGGTAAAGTGTGGTAAACAGGCTTCACATATCCTTTACAGAGAAGGCACCCAGAAGTAACACCCTTTCTAACATTGACCTGCTGCTGACAATTACATCACGCGAGGCCACTGAAGTCAAGGCTGAGCTGGCCATGCTGAGCCCCGATGCAGAGAAAAGACAAAACGGATGGGGGGGGGATGCAAACTGTGGAACTGTGGAGGCCTGGATTCCAGGCAAGGCAAAATTCCAACATGAAACCATGTCAAAAAGAGAAGAGAAGGGGAGGGGCGGTTTGAGGGAGGGAGGGAGAGAGAGAGGCAGAGAGAGAGAGAGAGAGAGAGAGAGAGAGAGAGAGAGAGAGAGAGAGAGAGAGAGAGAGAGAACACAGAAACAGAACATGAGAAACAGTTGTCCACAAGGTGGCTCCAGGTTGGAGGTAACAAAGTGCAGGCTTTGGGCCCGACACCTTTCCAATTTCTTGTGCCTTCCACTGGTCTTCTTCTGCTGAAGCAAAGCTTGAGTGGGACTCTTTGTTTTCAGTAATCTCTCTCCTAACCCCTCCACCATGCTAGGGATTGCCCCCCAGCTTTTCTACCCCTTAAGTCTCCAGCCCAATAAATGAGCAAATACAGTCTAAGTCATTCATAGTCACTTAACACGAATCCAACTTCAAAATGCAGGCCAGAGGTGAAGGAAAGTGGTGTCAGTACACCACATTTCTGTAAAACCTAAGAGCCACCTATCTACACAGGGACTTCACAAACCCGTTCTGGAAACGTAACGTCAAACCGAAAAACAACTACCGTTCCACGTGCATAAGGGAAATCTTTAATTTAAAGTCACAGGTCAGGCCAAAGATTATTTCATGCTTCCTTCCATTTTCTCACACTTAATTATTTGCCAAAGATAAGCTTCAGGAGTCAGGTAATTTCCACAAAAATAACACAGTTGGACTAAAGCCAATAAAACTAACACAATTGGATTAGGGCCAATAAAACTCAACTCAAAACAGGTGCCACCAGTTTTGAGGGATGGGACAGGATTACTTATCACTCAGTACCCTTTCCTTCTCTCCAGCTTTGTTTTGAGAGGGGATCTCAAGTAGCCCAGAATAGCCTCAAACTCACTATGGAGATAAGGCTAGCCCTGAACTCCTCATCCTCTAGAGCGTGGGGCTCAGGGGTGTGCTTTACCACGCCCAGCTCTTCCTAACTTCTGAATTCCAAACCGTGAAGTCTTAGTTCATAGCCAAAGCTAAATTTAACTAAACAAATGTGAAGGGCAACGAGCAAAAACACTCACTAGGTCCTCACTCGCTCGGAGCAGGTTATTTCTGTATCCTTGTCGGTTCTCCGGACGCCCGCACTGTTCACGCACCAGCACGTGGCGGTGCCGTTGCACTGCTTGGCTTTAAAGAGCCCTTGCTCATCACACTCAGGATCGTATATCCCGTCATTGTCCTGGATGGCTCCATCAGGTTTCTGCCTCCTCCCAGACTTATTGTGAGACATCTCCGCCTTCATCACCAGACATTTGGATGCCACTGAAAAGAAAATGTGACATCAAACTGAAAAAATTTTAAAAAACTACCATTTTCACGCACACCACGGGAAAACTTTTTAATTTAACGAGTCCCAGGCCAAAGATTATTTCACACTCCCTTCCATTTTTCCCACCCTCAAATTACTTGCTGGAGATAAGAACCTCAAGTCAGATAATTTCCACAAAATAACACAGTGGGAGCAGAGCCAATAAATTTCAACTCAAGGTGCTTCATTTAAAAGGTATTATCAAGATCAAACTTCCAGGCAATAAGGATCTTTTACTCACGTTTGGAGCACACGACAGTATTTGGTGAACCATAGGACGTACACTGGCATTCACCTTTTTCATTCATAAAACAGTTTGTCGCCAGCTTGTAGTTTTCACAGACACAGGCTAGAAAATTGTAAAAGTTCAGTTTAAAACATCGCTGCAACCGCCAACTCCTTCCGTCATGCCTTTAGGAAACGGTCCTGGGCCAGGTGGTGGTGGCACACACCGTTAGTCCCAGCACTCAGGAGGCAGAGGCAGGTGGATCTCTGAGTTCGAAGCCAACCTGGGCTACAGAGCGAGATCCAGGACAGCCAGGACTGGTACACAGAGACCCTGTCTCAAAACAAACACCAGATCAAGAGGAGGAAGAGGAAGAGGTGGACCTGGGATTGGTGAGATGAGATGGTCCAACTATTAAAGGGGCCTGCCGCCAAGCCGGATGTCCAAAATCAAACCTCTAGACCCACATGCTGAAGAGTACTGTCAAACTGTCCTCTGACCTCCACACATGTGCCTTGTCACACAAATGTGACACCCCCCCCCCAAATAAATAATTTTAATGGTGGTGTGTTCTTTTAATCCCAGCACTCAGAGGCAGAGGCAGGTGGATCTCTGTGAGTTCAAAGCCAGCCTAGTCGACACAGTGAGTTTCAGGACAGCCAGGACTGTGTAGGGAGGTCCTGTCTCAAAAATAAAATAAAATAAAAATCCAAAGTAAACAAACAAATGGAAAAAGGTAAAATTTAAAAAAAAAAAAGTAATATGTAGCCCAGAATTTCTCTGAGCTGTAATATTAGTGCTTGAGGGTCTCACATTCGCCAGTCTGTGCCATTAACGTGTCTAATCTGCTTGTTTCCACTTCCACTTTTCTGTATTGTTTATTTTGGGAGGAGCAGAGTGAACTAAGATTTATTAAGGAGCCGGTGGTGGTGGCGATAGTGGGTCAAGCCTTTAATCCCAGCACTCAGGAGACAGGGGCAGGCAGATCTCTGTGAGTTCGAGGCCAGCCTGGTCTACGGAGCAAGATCCAGGATAGCCCTGCCTGTTACACAGAAAAACCCTGTCTCGAAAAACCAAAGATTTATTAAGGAAATGTTACTAAGAACTCCCCAGACTGGGAGGGGCCCTAAAGGCGGAATACTTTGGGGCGGTGCTGAGGATACAGCCTGGGGCCCACTCATGCTAGCCAAGCCCTCCCAGTGACCTACACCCTTGGCCTGTATCTCATTGTTGTTGAGAGAGCCCAGGTTGGTGTCAAACCCAAGATTCTCTTTCTTTTTAAATGTAGTATATTTATCAACTTACTGGCAGCAGGGGTTCCCTGTGCTATGTGCATAGAGGTCAGAAGAGAAACTTACAGAGTACTTTCTCCCTTTCCATTACGTGAGTCCCGGGGATCAAACCGGGTCTTTAGACTGATCCACAGCACCTTTACTCACTGGCCCCTCAGTGCTAGGATTACCAGTGCTGGTTGCTACCCATGGACCATTTAGTAGTTGTTGGATTTGTTTTTAATTTTTAATCTTTTTTTTTTTTTTGAGGTAGGGTCTTGCTTTGAAATAAATCCAGGCTAGTCTCAAGCTCACAATCCTCCGGCTTCGCCCTCCTAAGGGCTAGGATCACAGGTATGCACCACTATGGCTGGTTCAATCTGTTTTTGAAACAGGGCCTAACTATTGTAGCCCTGGCTGGCTTGGAACTGTATATGTAGACCAGGCCTTCTTCCACCAGAGAGCTGCCTGCCCGATCTTCAACTGGAGTGCGAGGACTAAAGCCTTGTACCGCCAGCCCAGCCAGAAACAAAGCTTTAAACACAGCCCTCAAAAGATCAGCCTTGCCTTTGGACTACCAGGCTTTCTTTTTTAAAGCTAACGTTTATCTATTTACTCTGTGCATTTATCTATATATTCTGTGAATGCATACACATGTCACAGTTCAAACGTGGAAGTCAGAGGTCAACTTGGGGAATCTGTTCTCCCCTTCTACCTGTGGGGTCTGGGAATTTAATTCAGGAGTAACGCGACACACAGAGGCATTTTAATGTCCCTGTCATTTAAAATAAATCTTTTCCCTTCCTTCTTCTCTCAGCACCCGGCCCCCACCCCTTTCTGGAAGAGTCTAATTCTACAGCCCTGGCTCACTACCGCCCTCCAGCCTCAGCTGAAGCTCATTCTCCAGTGTCTTCCTCTTTTCCTACTATCACACCCTGGTCTGCTCGTTCCTTTATCTTTTCCCCAACAGGTCAACAATTCCAATTCCGAGATCTATAGTCCCTCCCGCCTTATCCCTCCCTCACCCAGTTTTCTTAAGGAATGCCTGCCCTGGGGCCCAATAGGTATCTCTTCAATCTTTTCTTCATTAAATGGGGTCTGATACCCTGGCTGGACCCCAATGCCACACCAGGCTGAAGGTGACCTTGAAGTGCCAAGCTTCTCCTTCCCCAGTGCTGGAGGTTCCAGGGACACACCTGCCTTATGGGGTTTTAGGGAATCAAGCCCAGGACTTGCTAGGCACTCTACATCCCAGCCCTCAATCTACAATGTAGCCCCAGGATGAAGTTAGAAAAATACAAATTGATTAAACTGCATTACTTAAAGTGTCACTAGCGGATATGGCCAACCTCTGCTAGTAGAGAATGAAATCCTTCCCAGAAAACAAAAACTGAACTATATTTAACTTAAGAAAGCAAAGTCTTTCCAGAGTGCTTTGTTCAATTGTCTCCACCTCCAGACACCATTCTAGAAATAAATCAAAAGTCACAGCAAACTCGACAGTAAGAACATCTAGGGTCAAACTCCATGTCCTTCTCTCTACAGATCGTTCCGTCACCGTCTAAGTTCCCAAAGCATAAAGAAAAGGAGAGCAGCGCAGTGACTCAGGAGATAAAGGTCCCTGACCACCTGAGTTCGAGCCCCTAGACCGAGGTCGTGGAAAAACGGACTCCCACAGGTTGTATGACTTCATACAAGCGCGCGCGCGCGCACACACACACACACACACACACACACACACACACACACACAAATAAAAGCCTCAAAGGAAGTGGAAAACTTCCTTTATGAATGTTGGATCACGGTATAAATCTACTTGTTTTACGAAACCACAAATATGCACAATTTTTATCTAGGGAAGTCTTAAGAATGGAAAGATTACGGGATTTTTTTTTAAAGGTACTGACAGTTTATCCTTGTATCTGTCCTCCCTACAATAACATGGCATTACTCATGATTCTTAGAAAAGGGAAAACACCTCCGGCAGGTACGTCCCAGCAGGCCCGCCTCCGACGCGCAGGTGCATAGCGGCCTCTGGGGAGCTACCTGTCCCCTCCCGGGGCCCACATCCGGGGACCGTCGCAGGTACGGGAGGGGGAGGACTGGCTGGTCGCAGCGACAAAGGCCCGCGCTTTGGGACCTGGAGCCCCAAGTTGGAGCCTCTAGACCCCGGGCGGTGGCCGCTCCGTCACCCTGGCCACACACTCGCGCCGGGCACACCCCACGGCCGCCTGATCGGAGCGCACGTCCGACCCGAGCCGTCGGGTCTCGGGGTCCTCTTCCCACCACCGGCCCGACCCGACCCGACCCCACACTTCGCTCCAGGTCCACGCCTCACCTTGCTGAGCCGCGGCCAGCGTCGCCGTGACCACCGCGAGCAGGAGCCCGAAGGCGAGGGCCCGGGGGAGCGCCATGCTGCGCGCAGAGCGGCGGGGACTCGCGGGGGCTGCGGCGCGGGACGGCTCCGGGGGACAGACGTGCTGCGCAGCGGCCGAGGGACAGAACGCTCTGGGCGCGCGGCGAGGCGGGGACCCACCTGCGGACTTGCAGCCCCGGGGCCCCGCCCTCCGCCCTCCCGCCCGCCCCGCGGTGAGTCACCCGCCCCACACGCCCGCCCCACTTCCCGGCCTCCTGCTCCAGGTGTGAGCCGCCCCGGTGCTCCAGCGGGGGACGCGAGGCGGGGATTGGAGTCAGGCCGGGTACCCAGGGAGGACCGGATGTTGCGGACAGGATGACGAGACTGGACGGGAAAGCCGAAAGGGGTACCAAGTCAAACCCAGAGCTTCCCCGGAACCAAAGACAGTAATAGCAAACACTGTCTTGGCGCTACGCCTGGCAGTTCACTTTTCCAGGATTTTTTCAAGCTCTTGATAGTTATATGTTCTGTGTACGAGTGTTTTGCTTGCAAGTGTGCGCACCACGTGCGTGCCTAGTGCCCGCGGAAGTCAGAAGAGGGCTTCGGATCCCCAGGAACTGGAGTTATGGATGGCTGTGAGTGCTAGAGCAACAGGTGCTCTTAACCGCTGAGCCATCTCTCCAGCACGACACGTTTTTTAAAACTAAAGTGCTTCAGTTTTGATTATTATATATTTTTAATTATTTTTATGGCTTGGGATTATTAAAGGATTACGTCGTTTCCCCCTTCCTGTCCCTCCCTCAATCCCTACCATATACCCACCCCTTCTTGCCTTTCAAGAGTCACGGCCTCCTATTCATTTATTGAAGAACAGTGTTGATAAAACAATTTCTTCGAAAATTTAGGGAACGTCTTGGAAAGAAAGGACAATTTATTTCGCTGGAAATTAATTCAAAGCATACTCTTTCTATGGTCTTAAAATAATTGTAATGACCTGACGATTTTTATTAACTATTAAAATGTAGTTGGGAGAGTGAATACCTAGAATCTTGCAGAAGACCTGAGTTTGCTACTCCGCGCCTGTATGATGGCGCACAAACATCTGTAACTCTATTTCCAGGGTATCGGCTGCGCTTTCTGAGCTCTGCTGACACTGTGAGCAGATGGTGCTGATAGTTACATTCAGGCAAACCAATACACATACCAACATACATATATTTTTAAAACACCAATGTATTTGTGAGATTCTATACCCAAATATAGTCCTAAAATTATTCTCAAAGTACAAATTCAATTTCTAATAAAGTGGAATTGGAAATCTGTGAGGTTTTTTAGATTTATTAATTTTTGTGTATATGAGGGTTTTTTTCCTGTAGATGTGTATGTGCATCACCTGTGTGCCTGGTGCCCACAGAGGTCAGAAGAAAGCATCAGAGATCCTCTGGAACTGGAGTTACAGATGGCTGTGAGCCACCATATGGGAACTGGGAACCAAACATCCTCTGCCAGAGCTGCCAGTTCTCCAAACCACAGAGCCAACTCGGCCAGTGCCCGCCCCGCCTCCTTTTCTGAGATTGGGTCTCTATGAAGCCAGCCCTGGCTGCCTGCCCTTTATCTCACTGTGTAGATCAGGATAGCCTGGCCTGGAACTCCCAACTATCCGCCTGCCTCTGCTTGGAGTAAGGGCTGCTGTTTTCGAGACAGGTTTTTATGTAGTCCCGGGCAGGGATAACCTTCAGCTTTTTCTGTATCTACCTCCCCAATGCAGGGAGTACAGGTGTACACCACGCTTAACCTCCTATGAGCATTCTTACCTAACTCTTCCAGTATGAGAATGCCCTAGGGGCTGGCAGTGTAGCTCAGTGGATAAAAGCTCCTGCTGCTATTATCATCCAGGGGTCTGATCGGCTTCATTTTTCTCTGCCAGTTAGATTTTAAAAGGCAGGAAAAAATCTCGAGTGAAACGAGAATCAGCAGGGGAAGATCTCAGACACAATGGACAGAATCAGATAGGTGGAAAAAAGGCTTTTCTTAGGTGATAGGAAACACACAGAGCGTACAAGAAAGAGCCTCCCCAAAGCCATTGGGGAACTCAAGTGCCCCAAGTCCTGCGTCTCCTCGGGGGCTGGGATTTATGGGTCTTTGGGGAGGTCCTCATGCCCTAATTTGGGGTTGGTCAGTTTGAACAAAGACGGCGAGGCTGATAGGCTCAGAACTGTGGGGCAAACTGTCCAGATCCAGCCTCGAACTCGTCAAACCGGTCCGCCAGCAGGGGGGCCTACGGGCGGGAGGAAAAGCGGGCCAGGCCTCCTTCAGCTGCCAGGCTTTTGTCTCAGGTCGGGAAGGCGAGGAAAAGCCGGAAGTTTGCCGTCTTCATCCGCTGTTTGTGGCCCCCCTTCCCTAAAAGTCTGCGGGTCAGAGATCCTCACTGAGAACCTGATGACCTAAATTCAGCCCCTGGGATCCTCGGGGAGGAAGGAGAGAGCCAACCTCCACTGGTTAACCTTGGCAGGCACAGGCACTCCCCACTAAAATGGGGAGGGGGAAGTTTTTACAGAAAGTGTTAGACTAGGTATCTCTACAGAGAGCACGGATAGAGTTTTGGATGTAGAATATTCTTTCTAGCATTTCAAGAATAGGTTCTAACTCCCAGCCTGCCTCAAGCTATCAGTCAGCTCAGACAGCTCAGAAGCTGCACACATTTCCAGCTCTCTTGGGATGTAGAATGCTTAAAAAGGTGTTTGTCTAACATGCTTGAAACCCTGGGTTTGGCCTCCAGGGTTTCATTGGTGGCACAGGCCCACAATCCCTGCACTGGGAAGGATCAGAAGTTCAAGGTCATCCTCAGCAGTCAGGCTGTTGGAGTCTAGCCTGGGCTATCTGAGACCCTGTTTGCGCACGACAGCACAGGTTTTTATTCCCAGCAACCAGGAGGCAGGGGCAAGTGAGTCTCTGAATTTGAGGCCAGCCTGGTCTACATATTAATAAGCTCCAAGACAATATAGAGAGACCCTGTCTCAAAAACAAACGAGCAAGGAGGAGTCTGTCATGAAAAGCATACGGTGGCAGAGGCATCTACCTCCCTTGAGGGGTCATGTACTGACTCCTCCATTTTGTCTCGGACGTATGAGAAAGGGCCGAATGGACAATTATTTGGGTTTTCTGTTTGTTTGTTTGGTTGGTTTTTTTTTTTTTTTTTTCAAGACAGGATTTCTCTGTGTAGCTTTGGAGCCTGCTCTCCTGGAACTCACTTTGTAGACCAGGCTGGCTTCGAACTCACATAGATCCACCTACCTCTGCCTCCCGAGTGCTGGGATTAAAGGTGTGTACCACCAACCACCTGGATTTTTTTTAAATTGTTGTTGTTTTGTTTGTTAATTTGAGACAGTATCCTTTTTAAACATATTTTATTTATTTTTATTTAATTTGTATGGGTGTTTTGCCTGCATGCATATCTATACACCACATGTATGCAGTTCCCACAAAGGCCAAAAGAGAGCGTCAGGTCCTCTGGAACTGGTGTTATAAACAGTTGTAAACTGCCATGTAGGCGCCTGGAACCGAACCTGTGTCTTCCAATGCTCCTAACCTCTGGGCCATCTCCCCAAGGAAGTGTTTTATGCAGTGGGGACTACACTCAAACTCACTGTGTAGCCCTCCTCCTCTTCCTCCCAGGTACTGGGATACAGGCATGTACCACAAGGCCTTGCGTGATTCCATTTATATTCAAGTATTTCACAGCTGAGAAAATAGTGTGGGATGAGGGGTAGAAGTTGTTTCTGTAACCAGAAGTGATACAGGTACATAACTGAAACGTTTCCTTTTGTGTTCACAGAGTTTTCCCATTGTTGACATCTTACAAAACCATGGAGCTTTATCAAAACTAAGACATTAGTAGCGGTGCAGTATTACTTATTACATTATTATTGTTATTATTATTTTATTTAGAATTCCCCAACTTTTTTTTTTAATTAATTTTTTCCCCTATCCCCGTGTTACAGTAACAATGAAGGCCTTTTTAGGGAAAATTTCCAGTCAAGAGAATCAGTGGCCTGGGTAAAGAGACCTACCATTCCAGCTGTGCTGGGGTCAATCACCTGGCTAAGGGATCACTTTTAGGAAGGTGGGTTCACCTTGAGCATTGCTAGACAGAGAGGTGGGAAATTAGCCCTTTAATGAGATACTCTTCCTTCCCAGAATTCCCTCTTCCTGGTCCAGTCCTTACTAGCTGAGCAGTCCAGAGGTTCTGCCGGGAGATGAAAGGTGCACTTTTTCCTTTTTCTCCAGTCTTTTCTTTCTGTGGCTGGCCAGAGCCTGAGTATGCTTTTTAGTGAGACCTGGAGCTTCCTTGTCCTTTCTTCTGAGGCCCTCCCCACCTTGTGGCTGCCTCTGCTGGCTTGACTCTCAAGAGGCATGGCGCTTTCTACTTCTCCTCTCCATTCTCCTCCTCTGGAAAGCTGCCGAGATTTATAGCTTGCCTACCCTGGGATGTTGTTCTTTTAACTCTAAGAAAGGAGTCCTTGAGCTTCTGACTGAATTCATTCTGAAATTCTTTGACTAATGAGACCAAGAGCCGGGCGTTGGTGGCGCAGGCCTTTAATCCCAGCGCTCGGGAGGCAGAGCCACCTCCAAGGGGACCCCACTCTCCCCTGTCCCAAGACCATTCCAGAATCCCATATTGCACTGTCTATTGTCGCTTGCTTCTTGAGACAGGTCTCAAGTAGCACACACTGGCCATAAACTCACTATAACCTTGAACTCTTGAATCTCTTGCCTCTGGCTGGCAAGTGTTGAGACACAGGCATAACATACCAATAGGTATGTTGGAGTCAGGGGGTTTTTGTTTGGTTTGGGTTTTTTTCAAGACAAGGTTTCTCTGTGTAACAATTCTATCTGTTATGGAACTCACTCTGTAGACCAGGCTGGCCTTGAACTCACAGAGATTCACCTACCTCTGCCTGCCGAGTGATGGGGTTAAAGGTGTGTGCCACCACCGCCCAGCTGTTTTGTTTTGAGAAGGGGTCTCAGTATACCAAGTGGGAGTCAACTCCTGGCAATCTTCCCACTTCAGCCTCCTAATTGTCACTAGAAGCATGGTCCACAGTTGTTGGGGATGTCTTTCTGTATGCTGTGAATGTGTTGCTCTGATTGATTGATAAATGAAACGCTGACTGGCCAGTAGCCAGGCAGGAAGTATAGTATAGGCAGGATAAGAGAGAGGAAGATTCTGGGAAGTGGAAGGCTGAGTCAGGAGAAGCTGCCAGCCACTGCCATGAGAAGGAAGATGTAAGCCACAAGCCACGTGGCAACTTATAGATTAATAGAAATGGGTTAAGTTAAGATATAAGTTAGGTAGCAAGAAACCTGAGCCATTAGGCCAAACAGTTTAAATAATATAAGCCTCTGTGTGTTTATTTGGGTCTGAGCAGCTGCAGGCCCAGGCAGAACTGGATATAACTCCAGCTACACACTGTGGCTGGACAGTGAACCCACAGCTTTGCACATGGTAGGCAAGCTCTCTCCATATATCATGTATTAGGTACTATATCACTGTCGTCTCTTTCAATCCATGGGGGTCTAACTCTCAGTCTTTTTTTCTATCCTTTTCTGAGCCTGATGTTTTTGAACAGTGCTGGTCAGGTGTTGGACACACTATTCCTTGACTGGGGTCTGTCTCATGTTTTCTCACAAGCTGATTGATGTAATGATTTGTGTGTATGTGTATGTGTGTATGGGGGGGGGGTGCCACAAAGGTATAATGCCCATATCAGCAGGTTGTAGCAGGTATATGATATTATTACACAACCTTGATCATGTGGATAAAGTGGGGACTCCCAGGTTGTGGGGTTTTTTTTCATTAAAAAAAAAAAAAAAAAAAAAAAAAAAAGCAGGGCAGTGGTGACACATGCCTTTAATCCCAGCACTTGGGAGGCAGAGGCAGGCAGATCTTTGTGAGTTTGAGGCCAGCCTGGTCTACAGAGCGAGATCCAGTTCAGCCAGGACTGTTACACAAAGAAACCTTATCTCGGGAACAAAAAGAAAGAAAGAAAGAAAGAAAGAAAGAAAGAAAGAAAGAAAGAAAGAGAGAGAGAGAGAGAGAGGGAGGGAGGGAGGGAAGGAGGGAGGGAGGGAGGGAGGAAGGAAGGAAGAAAGAAAGAAAGAAAGAAAGAAAGAAAGAAAGAAAGAAAGAAAGGAAAAGCAAATAAATGAGTTGATGTGGTGGCACATTCCCTTAATTCCAACACTTGGGAGGTAGAGGCAGGAGGTTCTGTGAAGTTGAGGCCAGCCTAGGCTACCCAGTGAGACCCTGTCTCACAACAAAGAAATAAACCAAATAAATAAATAAATAAATAAATAAATAAATAAATAAATAAATGGATGAGCCAGGGAATTAAGGGCATTAAAATGACAAAATCTTCAGTGCCTGAAGAGAAACGATACTGAAGTTTGTCCTCCAACCTCCACACCCATGCACCCCTGCCACACACATGCACCCGACCTCCACACCCATGCACCCCTGCCACACACATGAACCCGACCTCCACACACATGCACCCCTGCCACACACATGCACCCGACCTCCACACACATGCACCCCTGCCACACACGAAGGATTGCATGTTAAAACCGTCAGTGTTATAAATACCCTGCAGATCTTTCTTTCTAAGATTTATTTTTATTTTATGTGTATGAGTGTTTTGCCTGCATGTGTGTATCATGTGAGTGTAGTACCCATGGAGGCCAGAAGAGGCACTGGATTTCCCTGGGCTAGGGTTCTTGATTGTAGTTTATGGGAACTGAACCCAAGTTCTCTGCAAGAACAGCCTGTGCATCACTGAGCTATCTCACCAGTCCCCACAGATAGAGATTTTTTTTTTTAAGCTAGTAGATAATATGCTGTTGTTTCTTAAAGATCTGTTGTAGTACAAATTCTAATTGGTCTTAACAATAAAAACCCAGAGCCAAATATTGGGGTAAATGCTGGAAGATCCATAAAGGAGACAGCCACTAGAGAGACTTCTTACCTCTCCCAAATTCTCAGCCTGAAACGGCCAAGTTCCTGTCTCCACCCCACCTTATCACTTCCTCTCTCTGCCCAGCCATATCACTTCCTGTTTCTTCCTCTCAAGTGCTGGGATTAAAGGTGTGTGCCACCACTGCCTGGCCTCTAGTGGCTAGCTCTGCACTCTGATCTCCAGGCAAGCTTTATTTGTTAAAACACAAACTAACACCATGATTTGTAGTGTAGGAGGCATGGTGTGTGTGTGTGTGTGTGTGTGTGTGTGTGTGTGTGTGTGTGTTCAGTATTCATTTTAGAGTGGGAGGTAAGCAGAGCCAGGCAGTGTGCAGTGTTCACTTGAGGTACAGGTTCCCACTTCCAAGGAAAATCTGTCACCTATCTTGTGTGGGTGACTCCAACAGCCGCTTGGGTGCAGCCTGTAGGAGGGCCTGTCCTTGGGTTCAAGTTGAATGGGGTATTTATCACCCATGTCAGTGGATCAATATGACAGAAGAGAAGGAGAAGATCGTGGAGGGTGGTTTTTGAAGAAGCGGGTGGAATGTTGGGCCTTAGAGCGTAGGCAGGGTTTGTAAGTGACGATAAGGGAGTCAAGAACAGTTCTGAGAAGAGGTTAAAGGACAGGGACAGAACTTTTTGATTTCTTTTGTTCCACTGAATCGAGGTCTCACTCTGTAGCCTGGGCTGGCCCGGAACTCACTATGGCCCCCGATAGATAGAGTCTGAATCAATCAATCCTCCTGCCTTTGCCTCCTAGTGCAGGATCACAGGCATTGGCCCCCGTGCCCTACTCAGCGGGTCCTTTTGAGAAGAGAGCCAGAAGGAAGGAAAGTGATCTCAGAGGCTGCAGAGGAATCAGGTAATCGACGGGGAGACTAAAGACTTTTTGGAGACCAGCAAGCAGACATTGTTTGGAGGCTGGGAGTAGTAACATGACTATAATACCAACATTTAGGAGGCTGAGGCTGGAGGGCTGTGAGTTCAAGGCCAGCTTGGGCTACGTGGGCTAGAGCATATCTCAAAAAGAAGGAAGAGGAGACAGAGGAGGAGGAGGAAGAGGAGGATCGCCTGTGGCTTGTGGAGCCTGTGGTGTCAGAGCGACATTCAGTGGGTCAGGCTCGTACAGCAGTGACAGGTCTGGAGTTACCAAGGGCTCAGAGAGAGTTTGGGAGGAGATGGGTTTAGAGGAAGAGCCAGGTTAAATACACAGTGCTGGTCCTGGATAACTCCAAGACCCTTCTGGGAGCGGCTAGGGCAAGAGGGACTATGGCACCATGGGATTGCCATGAAGGGCTGTTGGAAGGAGATGAGAAACCTGCTTGAATGGGGGATGTTGAAGGGTTGGTGTGAAGGTTAGGAATCTGTGCTCTGCTGCAGAGTACCAGCGTGCTGGCATCTATATACGGAGAGGCAGAAGTGCTTGCTGGGAGCTTATGGTACTGTGGAGGCAGCTGGTGACAGCCCCAGCTCAGTGAGGACTAGAATGATTGAGTCATGTCAGGATCGTCAAGAATGGTTTATTAGAGCTGGATGTAGTGGCACATACCTTTAATCCCCGCCCTCGGGAGGCAGAGGCAAGAGGATCTCTGTGAACTCAACGTCAGCCTGGTCTGCACATAGTTCCAGGGCAGCCAGAGCTACATAGTGAGACCCCGTGTCAAACAAACAAACAAACACAGGGCATGATTCCTTCAAACTGAATGTGGTAAAACAAGCCTCTAAGGCTCCCTGAACTTTAGAAGGCAGAGACTGGTGACCTCTGTGAGTGTCGGGCCAGCAGAGCTACCTGGTAAAATCCTGTCTCAAAATGACAAAACAAAGAATTATCCACTTGGTTCATAATTTAACTCTTCACCACTGTAAAAAGGGATTCACTGTCAGCCTGGCATGAGGCTGAGTCAGGAGGATTACGAGTTTGAGGCCTCTCTGAGCTGCATAGTAAGAGACTGTCAAAAAAAAAAAAAAAGGAATGGGGAGGAAAGGGAGGCTAGGCTGATAAATGGTTAAGAGCACTTACTCTTCCAAAGGACCCAAGTGCCTAAGGCCCACACATAGTTCACAACCATGCATAATTCTGGTTCTAGGAGATCTGACAGCCTTCACTGGCCTCCATGGGCACCAAGTAGTATACACAGTTGGTTCCAGAGACCGCTCTGACTTAGACAGAAGGAAATAAGACTGTGGCAAACAGAACTGGACCTTCACCTCTGTCTTATCGGGATCCGCAAGGGTGGGTCTTTATGAAGGATCATTTACAATGTGTACTCTGAAGGAACCTGCAGCTCTTCAGACATGACATCGCTGCCATGTATTGACAGGAAACCACAAGGAAGTTGCCTCTCTTGGTAGCCGTAGCAGCGAACAGCTGCGCCTCTATGGTTCCTCATGAAGCTGGTTGAGAGCTAAGGCATTGGCTGTTTGCAAGCCATGATACAGAGACAAGAAAAATAAAACTCATGCCTAGATGACTGTCCTTTCTGGAATAAAGTGTCCCAACTCTTGAGCTGTCCCTATAAATCAAGAGGTATGTTAAGAATAAACGTCACAGGGCTGGAGAGATGGTTTAACAGTTAAGGACCCAGGTTCAATTCCCAGCCCCATGTGGTAGCTCACAACTGTCTGTAACTCCAAGATCTGACACCCTCGCACAAACATCTATGCAGGCAAAATACCAGTGCACATAAAATAAAAATAAATAAATAAAAAAAAATAGTAAACATCACAATCTGAGTTTGCAGCGTTCCTAAGGAGGCCTGAGTTATATGTCATAGTCCAGATGAATCACACTCAAAACACTACATCAATGATTCAGAACGTGTGCAGCTTGACAATGTTCGTGGGAGTACGCCTGACATCATTCTGGAGCACTGATGGGCAGTCCTTAGGACTAAGGAAGAAAGAGAGAATTAGGGACAGAGGAGGAAGAGGAAAGTCATGACTGGGGGTGTTTGTGAGAAAACAGGGACTTCTGGGAATCTCAAGAGAAGGCTTGTTTTGCTTTGTTGGTTTCTGAGAGGGTCTTACTCTGTAGTTCAGGCTGGCCAGGAACCAGCTATAGAGGCCAGTCTGGCCTCTGCCTTGAAGTGACCTTCCCAGGTTCTATGCTTCTTCCCCATGCTGGTATTACAAGCATGTACCTCCACGCTCTGCCCCCAATTTTTTTTCTTGGCAGTACTGGCCTCTCCATCTTATCCCTCCTACCTTTGCTGTCCGAGTTCTGGGATTATAGGTCTATGCCTCTATTTGAAATGCTTCCATTTTAATGAGCAATTAAAGTTCTGTAGAGATTGGGGTTCAAGATGGTGTTCCTGTCTTTATACAGTTTCTCAAGGAGTTTGTGGCTTCAATGGTCAGACTGACAACTTCAGGGTATAAAACAGAACTGGTATCAGCCAGGTTGCTATCCAGTTCTAGATCATATTCATTTTTATTTTATTAAGAATTATTTATCTTTATTGTACGGGCATGGGTGTTTTGTAGGTATATAAGTCTGTGTACCGTGTATGTACAGAAGAGGAAGTTGGATCCCCTGGAACTGGAGTTATAGATGGTTGGTAGGTATCACATGAGTGCTGGGAATTGAATACGGGTTCTTTGGAAGAGAATACAGTGCTCTTAACTGCTGAGCCATCTCTCCAGCCCCAAGATAATTATGTCTTAATGAGACATACTCCTTTCCTTTATTACAGATTTACTCAAAGAGTCTTGTGTCTTTGGGAGCAGTGAGATGGCTCGGCAGGCCATCAATTTCTGGGGCCCTTCTGGTAAAAAGAACTGGCCGGGCCGGGCAGTGGTGGCGCACGCTTTTAATGCCAGCACTTGGGAGGCAGAAGCAGGTGGATCTCAGCCTGGGCTACCAAGTGAGTTCCAGGAAAGGTGCAAAGCTACACAGAGAAACCCTGTCTTAGAAAAGAGAGAGAGAGAGAGAGAGAGAGAGAGAGAGAGAGAGAGAGCTGACTCCCACAGGTTGTCCTGACCTACATATGCACACACAGTAGCATGTGTACAGTAACACACACACCAATAAGTAAAATAAATGTGCTAAAAGTTAATTAAGAAAAAAAAGGTTCTCAGAGCTGGAGAGATGGTTCAGTAGTTCACTGTTCTTGCTGAGGTCCTGTGCTGACTATGCCGACCATCCATGTTCTGTACTATTCATGTCAAGCACCCCACAGTGGCCTGTAACCCCAGTCCCATAGAGATCTGATACCTCTGGCTTCCATGGACACCTGCATTCATGTACACACACACTCGAGAGCACACACACACACACACACACACACACACACACACACTAAACCTTAAAAATAAAATTAAATAAATAAAATTAAAAAAAAAAACAATCTGGATTTTTCAAATCTGCATTTTTCAGGGCCTTATTGGCTACTGGTCTGAAATCTTCCTTAGCAACTGGTTCACTCAGCCAAGCATTTGTCAATCGGGAGAAGGGATGTTAGGTGTGTTCTCGGAATGTTAGGTGTGTTCTCACAGTGTACTTCCTTCTCTATTTCACTTAGTCTTCAGACTGTGAGCACTTATCACTCATCCCCAGTGACATGGGAAAACTGGTTACAAACTTATCTCTTTTGGTGCACAGGGCCTCCAAGACCTGGTCCTAGATCTGTGGACTGCAAAGCCTATAGGCATCTGCCGGTGTGGCCTCGCTGCTGTCAACCTGGAAGCCTGTGTCTCGGCAGTCAAATGTTAGAGAGACTTCTGTGTGTCTGATATGCCCTAGTTCCTAATCTGCAGCTGAACCCCATGGGAGCTTGGGGATCAGGGCTCAGCTTTACCCAGAGCTTTTTTTTTTTTTTTTTCCCCCTTGAGACAGGGTTTCTCTGTGTAGTTTTGCACCTTTCCTGGATTTTGCTTTGTAGACCAGGCTGGTCTGGAACTCACAAAGATCCGCCTGCCTTTGCCTCCCAAGTGCTGGGATTAAAGGCATGCGCCACCACCGTCTGGCAACCGAGTTTATATTCTTCCCTACTGGTATCAATCTTTCTATCTGCCTGGCTATAAAACAGTTGTACTTTGCCTACATCTTATAAAAACACTCACTCATCAGAACGAAAGTCGTAAAGCAGAATAGCCCTTGTAACCATAGGAACCTTCCCTTTCTGCTTCCTACACAGGGTTGTGGGAGGACAGAGGATCCTGCCTGGTGGCTGTCACCCACCCACTCCCTTTGGCTGCCTGCTAACTTCTGCCTTCTCATCACCCCAGAAGGCAATTCTTAGAAAAACACTCAGGGATTGTTAACACGAGAGCCTTACCGTGTAACAGACAGGCATGGGTGTGTTTGTGTATAGGTCCCCAGGATTGAGACAGAGCCATTACTTGTGTCAAAGGACATGCCTTTTCAGCCAGTTCCTACATGATTCTTCTTTTTCTTTCTTGAGTTTCTTTCTTTCAAACTCCTGGACTCAAGCAATCTTCCTGCCTCAGCCTCCCAAGTAGCTAGATCGACAGGTGAGCATCCCTGCACCCAGCCTCCAGTCCCACATGGTTTTTCTTAAGATTAAAAAATGTGTTCACATGTGAGGACAGGTGAGTGCATGCAGGGATGGGTGCCCATGGAGACCAGAAGAGGGTGGCTGAGTCACCTGATATACATGCTGGATGTGAACTCAGAGCCTTTAGGATCATTATCCCCGAAGTTGGGCTCCACTTTCTCTAGTTCTTTTCCTAAACACAATCCTTGTCCTAAACTCCCTGATAGAAAATTAAAATGAAACAAACAGAAAACTAAAAACCAAGTCTAGGGCCAGCCTGTTCTGCATAGTGACTTCCAGGCCAGTCAGGGCTATGGAGTGAGATCCTGTCTCAAAAGCAAACCACCAGCAACAAAAACCCACCAAGCATGCTAATGAGTTGTGCCTCCCTGCTTAGGTTTTATTTTTTTAAGTTCCTGGTATTGAACCCAGGGCTTTAGGAAAGCACCCTTTCACTGGTCCACATCCCTCCTTCAGCTCAATCTTTCTTTCTTTTTCTTCGTATGACTGTCTAATTATTTTACTTCTTGCTTTTTTTTTTTGGTTTTTTGAGACAGGGTTTCTCTGTGTAGCTTTGTGCCTTTCCTGGAACTTGCTTTGGAGACCAGGCTGGACTCGAACTCACAGAGATCCGCCTGCCTCTGCCTCCCGAGTGCTGGGATTATAGGCGTGCGCCACCACCGCCCGGCTATTTTACTTCTTTTACTAATGTTCACACGCTTTATTGTGTGTACGTGAATACACCAGCGCAAGCTCCTGCATAGGCATGTGTGCCACAGCACAATCAGAGGACAGCCTGTGGGAGTCAGGTCTGTCTCTCTATGTGTGAGTTCCAGGGATCGAACCCGGGCCATCAGACACGGCAGGAAGTACCTTAGCCACTGAGCCAGCCCTCTACTCTCCTTCCCTCACACCGGCTTTATAAAAAAAAAAACAAAACAAACAAACAAAAAAGCTACAAACTGTGTACAGTGGTGCTTGCCTGTAATCCCGCACTCAGACAGTGAGTTCAAAGCCAGCCTGGGATACATGAGACCATGTCAAAAGAAAAGAAAGAGCTATTTATTTGTTATGGACGATCATACTAGGCCACAACTCTGAGTTCTTTTAGAAAAAGAAGACACCATGGTAACCAAGCCCTCGTGAGTCTGGGGCTGGTGTCGTCCACACACTTATTCCCAGAGGCAGCTTTCAGAGAGAGTTAACAACAATTCTTTCAGAGCTCCAAAGCTCAGGCTGGCTACATACAGATCACATCTGCGCACCAAAGAGGATAATTATTATTTGAAAGTGTCCACAACTGACCAATGTGAAAATGTTTCAGCTGGTAAAGCACTCTGGCTAATAATTAAGCATCACTGGTTCTGTTCTAATTTGCTATTTAAATCTCTTTAGGGACTTGGAATAGTTTGTGCCTAAGACCACAGCATTTCAGTGATTTGTGAAATCATAGCTGGTGTGTGTGTATTGACCAAGTTAATATTCTTGTCAACCCTGTGTTGATGTCTCAGTAGTCAAGGCTTTGAAAATGTTTCTATATGAAATAAGCTTAGGTACTTCTGATTGATTCCAATGGGATTTTGTTCCTGGGTGTTTGTCTTTATAACAGACCTTCACACTGCTGGAAAGAGATGGATAATTCATGCAATTATATTAGAAAACATGGGCTACATATTTATTGATTTCTTTCTTTTTGTGGTGCTGGAGATGGAACCCAGGGCCTTGCACATGTTAAGTGAGCTCTGTCACTGAGCTCCACATTCATCTCCAGTGGGTTATTTTTATTTTACTGACTTTGGCTTCACTGTGGTCTCACTATGTAGTCTGGGAGGATCTCAAACTCTCAATCCCGCCTCAGCCTCCCAAATGTTGGAATTACAGGTATGCACCACCACACACAGCAGGGTTACTCAAAAACCTCATTAAAGCCCTGATATTACTCTATGTTCTGAAACTAACTCTAATTCAAATGACAAAATCATCTTTAAAAAAAATCTAGACAAGGGTTGGGATGTAGCTCAGTGGTAGAGCATTTACCCAGCTTCTGCCAAACCCGAACGTCGATCTCCAGTACTGGAAAGAAGTGGTGGGCAGCTGTTTGCTTCCTGGATGGGAAATCTATTTCTAGATATAAAAGTAATGCAAAGTCTGACAGATGTAACTAACTGGGTAGAAAAAAGGTAAATCAAATATAATGTAAAATAGGACTGGAAAAATGACTCAGAGTTTAAGAGGGCTTGTCCCTCTTACAGGGGAACAGAGTTGGTTCCCTAGCACTCAAGTTGGGTGGCTCACAACTGTAACTCCAGAGCCTTTTCTGGCTTCTGAGGGTATTCACATATGAATGTGAGTGCTCATGCTCGCTCTCTCTCTCTCTCTCTCTCTCTCTCTCTCTCTCTCTCTCTCTCTCTCTCTCTCTCTCTCTCTCTCTCTCTCACACACACACACACACACACACACACACACACAAATAAATAAATGTAAGAAAATTATTTAATGGGTTGAGGAATGCATTCAGCAGTAGAGTGCTCACTTAGGGTGCAAAAGGCCTTAGGATTCATTGCCACATGCTGAAAAAATAATGCTAAAATAAAATTACCCAGGTTGTGCTGTTTTATTATACAATAAGTTGTGATATTTTATTATATAATAGATTGATTATGGGTAGTGATTATGTGCTATTTTTACATTTATTTATTTTGTTTTATGTACATAAGTGTTTTGCTGGTATGCATGTATGTACTTCACAGAGCAGGGTGGATCCCCTCTGACTGGAGTTACAGATGGTTGTAATCTACCATTCGGGTGCTGGGAACTGAGCCCAGGTCCTTGGCCAGAGCAACAAGTCTTTTAACCATGGAATCATCCCTCAAGAACCCCACCCCACCTTTTTTTTTTTTTTTAAATGATATGGTCTTAATTCATTCAAGCTGGCCCTAAACTTAATAGGCAGTTGGGGCTGACCTTGAATTTCTGATCTTCCTGCCTCCAGCTCTGAAACTCTGGAGTGTAGACAGATTTTTCTTTGGGCCACCAGCTCACAAAAAAAACAAAAAACAAAAGACACAAAGACTTATTATTAATCATGAAAGCTCAGCTGATAGCTTAGGATTGTTTCTAACTAACTTAAATCAACCCATTTCTATTAATTTTCTTTGTGCCTCATGGCTTTATTACCTCATCTCCATAGTGTCCATTCTGGTTACTTTGTGTCTCCTAGTATCTCTGCCTTCTCTCTGCCCCAGAAATCCTGCCTAGCTATTGGCCATTCAGCTTTTCTTTTTGTTCTTATCAAACCAATGACAGTGATATATCTTCACTCAGTGTAAAGAAATATTCCACAACATTTCCCCCTTTTTGTCTAAATAAGAATAAAGTTTTAACTTTAACAATGCAAAACTACATTACACAAGAACAATTACTAGGCAGTTGGGGCTGACCTTGAATTTCTAATCCTCCTGCCTCCACTTCCGAAATGCTGGAGTGCTGGGTTTGTAGATATAGCCTATAGATTTTAAAAGCTATACAAAAGATTTCTTTTGTTTTCTTTTTTTCTTTTTTTCATACATATGGGTGTGGTGTTTTGCCTGGGGGTATGTCTGTGTACCTCTTGCATGCCTGCCAACAGAGGCCAGGTGAGGGTGTCAGATCCTAGGAACTGGAGTTACAGAAGGTTGTGAGCTACCATGTACGTGATGGGAACTGAACCAGGGTCCTGTGGACGAGCAGCCAATGTGCTTAACCACTAAGCAACCTCTCCAGACCTAGAAGAAAAGGAAGAAAAGGTTTTAAATGTTTTTTTTTTTTTTTTTTTTTTTTGCCACAAAGAAATGAAAATGTTGCCAGGCAGTGGTGGCGCACGCCTTTAATCCCAGCACTTGGGAGGCAGAGGCAGGTGGATCTCTGTGAGTTTGAGGCCACCCTGGGCTACAAAGTGAGTTCCAGGAAAGGCGCAAAGCTACACAGAGAAACCCTGTCTCAAACAACAACAACAACAACAACAATAACAACAACAACAAAAAAGAAATGAAAATGTTTGAGGAGATAAATATGTTTACTCTGATTCAAACATTATACAGTGTTTACCTGTATCAAAATATCCCATGAGGGCCAGTGAGGGGACCCAGCAGGCAAAGGCTCCAGCCACCACACCAGAGGTACCTGAGTTAAATCCCTAGTCCCCATTTCCCATGGTGGAAGAAAAGAAGCTATTCTTTTTGGGTTTTTTTTTTTTTTTTTGGTTTTTTTTCAAGACAGGGCTTCTCTGTGGTTTATGTGCCTGTCCTGGATCTCACTTTGTAGACCAGGCTGGTCTCGAACTCACAGAGTTCCGCCTGGCTCTGCCTCCTAAGCGCTGGGATTAAAGGCGTGCGCCACCGCCGCCTGGCGAACCTATTCTTACAAGTTGCCCTCTGACCACCACAGACGCACCCTGTCACATGCTCACTCACACACACACTGAGTAAATAAAATATAGTAAAATGTTAGACAAAATATATGAGATGTATGTGTATACTCTTTTATGTGTGCCAATTAAATAAACGTGATTTCCATCGGAAGCCTATCTAGTCGATAAGCTCTTAACTTAGTGACATTTTATTAATTTGCATCTGTTGAGACCAGCTTTGTAGTAAGTTTCTAAAACCAGGCATGGTGTCTCACGTCTATAATCTCAGTACTCTGGAAACTGAGGCAGGAAGAATTGTCTCAAATTTGAGGACAACTTTGATTACATAGTGGGTTCCAGATCAGCCTGGGTTCCAGAAAAAGACCCTGTCTAAAAAAACCATATTTTTTTTTTTGGCACATACATGTAGCTGTTGATACAGGATCTCTCTCTACATCTCTGGCTGTACTGGAACTCAGGATGTAGACCAGGCTGGCTTTGAACTCACAAAGACCCTCCTGCCTCTGTCTCTGAAGTGCTGGGATTAAAGGAATGTGCCACTGTGCCAGGCACAAAAGGGGTACTTCTTGATTAAGGTTCTTCGCTTAACCAAGTCCTCTATGTTTACTGTTTGTTTGCTTTTTAAGCAAGGTTTTGCTAGGTAACCCAAGTTGGCCTGCTTCCTCCATCTCCACTGAGCTAATTACGGGTGTGAACCAGCAGGCTTGGCCCAATCACTCACAGGATCAGCCATGGTGCTAGTCACAAGTTAGGAACCAGACGCTCGCTCTACAACACAGCAATATTCTGTCTCGAAAAAGCAAAAACAAAAACAAACAGTAGGTAAACTCGATGACAAGTTTGGGAAGCTAGCAGCCATTGGATGTGGCTAGATTATTACAGTGTATGGAAGATGGGAGATAAGGCTGGTGGCAAAGGGCAAATGATAAGGAGCTTGGATGTTATCTCACTGATGACTAACGTGGGGAGTGATGAGTGGTTGGTCAGATGCGTGGAGAAATTCCTTTGGTATTAGAATGAAGGCTGATTTAGGGGCAGAGGATGAGGCCCAGAAACCATGTGAAAGGAGAAAGCACCCTGGACCTGAGCTAAACCTGGTGAGGGGATGGTCATGGAGATAGAGAACAGGCCCTAGAGGTGTATGGGCAATATGGCTGGCGAAGTGTAGGAGCTTAAAGAAGAGAGATTTTGGATGATTCCCACTTTCCAGATCTGGTGGCTCTGTAAATTGTCCCATTCACTGAGACAGGGAGTGAGGACTGGGGAGGAGCCTGGCAGCAGATTTGGAGAGAAGAGTGAATTCATAGCTGAGTCATCTGGACTACAGAGGTACAGATACTGGCATTATTAAAGACATTTCATCTGAGCTGGGCATGGTGGCACACACCCTTAATCCCAGTACTTGGGAGGCAGAGGAAGGAGGATCTCTGTGAGTTTGAGGCCAACCTGGTCTACAGAGTAAGTTCCAGGACAGCCAGGGCTAGACAGAGAAACCCTGTCTCAAAAAACCACAAAGAAACAAAACAACAACAACAAAAGAAACCCACTAACCTACAAAATTTCATCTGGAGCTAAGGAGGAAGTTTAAGAATACACTTAAATA
The DNA here is from genome assembly GCF_903995425.1 of Onychomys torridus. NCBI lineage: Eukaryota > Metazoa > Chordata > Mammalia > Rodentia > Cricetidae > Onychomys > Onychomys torridus. The sequence continues at coordinate 16,435,631 of NC_050463.1, forward strand.
GAAGTAGATAGCTAGGTGAGCAGAAGGGCAGTCTTTAGTATTAAGATTGCGGCTGACATCTCAGGCATGTAGGAATTAATTACCCAACAAGAGAAGAAAAGAAAATTGACACAGAATTTTTGGAAACCCCCAAATTTGAAGGAAAGGTAGAAGATCATTATTTTATTTATTTATTTTTTCTTTTTCCGTTTTTTTGAGACAGGTTTTCTCTCTGTAGCTTTGCGCCTTTCCTGGAACTCGCTTTGGAGACCAGGCTGGCCTCGAACTCACAGAGATCCACCTGCCTCTGCCTCCTGAGTGCTGGGATTAAAGGCATGTGCCACCAACGCCCGGCTAGAAATTCATTCTTGAGGCTTTGAAGACCTTCGAGAAAGCCAGGTGAGGTGGATCATGCCTCTATTCTCAGCACTGGAGAGGATGGGTCAGGAGTATCATTACAGGTTCAAGGTCAGCCTGGACTATAGAGTGAGTTCCAGGCCAGTTGGGATATAAGTTGAGGTCTCACTTTATAAAAACACAAATAAAGGGGGCTGGAGAGATGGCTCAGAGGTTAAGACTGCTTCCTACTCTTCTGAGGGATCCAGGTTCAGTTCCCAGAACCCAGCTTGAGTGGTTTACAACCACTTGTAACCCGAGCTCTAGGGGATTTGATACCCTCTTCTGGGACCCATGAGCACCCCCACACAGGTGGTATCCAATCACACAAAGACTCATACACAGAAATAAAAATATATGTAGGGGGGAAAGCCCTCCCACAAACAAGCAGACGAGGTATGGTGACATAAGCCTGTAACCTCAGCATTCAGGAGGTGGAATCAAGAAGAGCAGGAGTTCAAAGCCATTCCTTGCTACTTAGTGAATTCAGAGGCAACCTAGGCTACATGAGACCCTGTCTACAAACAAACAACAAAAAGAAAACATCCAGAAAAAAAAGAACTTGACAACAACAGAAAACTAAAATATCTGAAGAAAGTGGGTTGAAGAAACAGAAGTATGGTGATATTTTATTTGTACTGAAATGTGATTTTATTTGTATGTTAATAAATAAAGTTGCCTAGGGGTCAGAGCTAATAGCAAGCCATAGCAGAAGCTGGGCGGTGGTGGCGCAAGCCTTTAATCCCAGAGCTTGGGAGGCAGAGCCAGGCGGATCACTGTGTGTTCAAGGATACAGCCAGCATGGGGACACACGCCTTTAATCTCAATGCCGACCATAGAAGACCTGGAGGTCTGTACAGACAGGCTGTGATGACGAGGTCATGTGGTTGGGTTTACAGCCAATGACAAAGCAGAACAGAAAGTCAATAAAAAGGACAGACACACAGGAAGTAGCCTCTTGTAGAGGAAGGACAGCAGCAGCAGTGAAGAGTAAGGTTTTAGCTCTTAGCTATTGTTCTGACCTCTTGGGCCCTCAACTCTGTGTTTGGCTCTGTGTTTTTATTTTAATAAGACGGTTACATCTCCAGAGAAGAACAATTCAGGAGAAGTTTCCAAACAGAAGAATTTTAGAAACACCGATGAGCGGGCTGTGAGAACAGCTCAGCAGGGAAAGATGGGCACCCATCACCAAGCCTGGTGACCCAGAGCCAAGGTGGTGAGTGGAGAGCCTTGGCTTCTTCAAGTTGTCCTCTCAGCTCCAGACACACACCTTGGCACATGCGTGTGCACACACAGAAACACACATCAACATGTACACACACATACACATACCATAAAATAAATAAACAGAATGAAATACTAATAAAAAGAAGGAGGAGAGGAGGAGGAGAGGGAGAGGAGGGGAAGAGGAGGGGAGGAGGGGAAGAGGAGGAGGGAGAGGTACTTCTTACCTGGGTGTGGCACATACATGTCAATAAATCCCAGTTCTTAGGAGGCTGAGGCAAGAAGATAATGAGTTACATAGTGAGTTAGAGGGTGGGATGAACATTTGAGACTTGTCTCAACAACAACAATAACAACAACAACAACACCAGGAGCTGGAGAGATGGCTTGTCCATTACCAGCACCTCCTTATTCCTGCAGGGGCCTGGATTCGGTTCCAGTACCACAAGGAGGCTGACAAGCATCTGTAACTCCTGTTTCAGAGGCTCTAACGCCCTGTGCTGGCCTCTGCAGGTACCAGCCATGTGTGCAGTGTGCACTGGTGCACGGACAAACACACACACACACAGGCAGAACACTCATGCACATAAAATTTAAAAATCAGTAAATCTAAAAGGAACATCCCCCCCCAAAAAAACCACCCACCAATAGAGTGAGAGAGACAAGAAACCAAATCGAAACAACCCACACACCACACTCCGCTCTCGCCAGTTCAACGAATAAGGTGAACAATGACACACTAAAATGGGGGTGCTGAGGTAGAGACGTGAGTCTTGAGACCATGAAGGTGGGGAGAGGGCCCGGGGAGGGAGGGACCGGCGTGAGGTGAAGTCATACTTGGTCAGGTATCTGGGGCACCTCACTGGCCTGCACTACATGCCTCGTCCTCTCTGCCCATGCGCCTGCCACCTCATTCTTGGCACAGTGACCGGAGGGACGTGTGATGACTCGGGTCCCACAGCAGAGGCTTCCCACCGCTCTTGGGAGGAAAGCCCGAATCCTCAACACCCAGGCTTTTAGCCTCTCTGGCCACATCGGACAAAGTAGAATTATCTCGGGCCACATTACATACATAAACACTAAGGAAAGCTGACGGGGTGATGTTGGTGTCGGTGTCTAATTTGTGTGGTATCTGCTACTACAAGTAAGTAAGCAAAACATCCTCGCCTAATAATCATAATTATGGGGCCGGTGGTGAGATGGCTCAGAGGGCAGAGGTGCTTATTGTCAAGGCTGTCGCCCCGAGTGAGACTCCTGGGACCCACACAGTGAAATGGCAGAACGGGCTCCCACAGGACGTCCTCCGACCCCCCCCCCCAGCAAAATAAATAAATCCAAAAAATTCTAATTATGCAGCCCCCTATTTAATAATAGTCTTTTAAATTTTTTGAGCAGATTCCCAAGCTTGTAATCACTAACAAAGTGGAATGGATATACCTCAGTAATAAAAGTTCATCGCTTAAAAAAAATTGACGTTTATTTATTTCGTGTGCGCACAGGCGCCACGGTCCGGTGCGGCGGTCAGAGAACAACTTGAAGCAGGTGATTCTCTCCTACTGTGTGAGCTCTGGGCACCGCACTCGGGTTGCAGGGCTTGGCCTTTAACCACCGCGTTAGTTGTTTGCCTTCTATCTCCGTGATAAACACCACGACTAAAAGCAACTTGCGGAGTCCATCACCGAGGGAAGCCAAGGCGGGGACTCAAGGCAGGAACTTGGGGACAGGAGCCACGGAGGAACTCTGCTTCCTGGACTGCTCCTCAGGCTCGTGGGCACGTGGGCAGCTACCTCTCTTATACCTCTTAGGACCACCTCCGTGGCACCACCCACAGTGTGCTGGACCCTCTCACGTCAATCAAGGTCAAGAGACACCGCACAGACTCACCTGCAGGCCACCCCGAGGCCGTTCTACACGCACAGCGCCGCATGCCACTCTCAGGGAGCCCTAATTCAGCTGCTGTCCTTCGGTGATGCCGCATGCCGCAAAGCGATGCCGCAGGTAGGTGTGACTGTGAGGGGGGGCAACTTTCCCTGGAGGACAGGGGCTGTGACAGTGATCCGACTTTGCAACATTCAGACTCTGCACTGGAAATTGGCAAGTGAGCCCAGCCCGGAGGTGGTGGCGGCGGCGGCGCACGCCTTTAATTCCAGCACTCGGGAGGCAGAGGCAGGTGGATCTCTGTGAGTTTGAGGCCAGCCTGGTCTACAGAGTGAGTTCCAGGAAAGGCACAAAGCTACACAGGGAAACCCTGTCTAGAAAAACCAAACCAAAAAAAAAAGAAAGAAAAAAAGAAAATTGGCAAGTGATATATCTATGTCCACTGAAAATGGAATCGTAGGGGCTGGGGAGGTGGCTGAGCACTTTAGAGTACTGACTGCTCTTACCAAGGATCCCTGTCCCATTCCCAGCACCCACATGATGGCCCAGAGACAACCTTAACTCCATTTCCAGGGCATCTGATGCCCTCTTTGGACCTCCTCAGGCACCAGTTATGCACATGGTACACAAACATACATACAGACAAAACATCCATACATATAAAATAAAGCTGAAACCAGGGGCTGGAGTGATGGCTCAGTGGTTAAGAGGACCAACTGCTCTACCAGAAAGTCCCGGGTTCAATTCCCAGCACCCACATGGCAGCTAGCAACAGTCTGTAACTTCAAAATCTGACACCCTCACACAGACATACATGCAGGCAAAATACCAATGCACATAAAATAAAGATAAATAAACTGTCAAAGAAAAAAGCTGAAACTGTTTTTTTTTTCCTTAAAAAAAGAAAGCCATAAATGTACAAAACATTGTTTTCCTAGAACTCTTTATATTTTGTTTGTTCATTTGTTTTTTTAAGACAAGGTTTCTCTATATAGGCCTGGCTGTCCTGGAACTTGCTTGTGGATGAGGCTGGCCTTGAACTCACAGAGATCCTCCAGCCTCTGCCTCCGGAGTGCTGGGATTAAAAGCATGCACCACCACCATCTGGTATTTTCCTAGAAATCTTGAAATCTGTTTTCAAACTCTCGTGTACATCAAAAGGCCAGACTACCTGTTTTCTGCTGTGTCTAGCCAGTGTACTGAAAGGCACAGAAGTGTTTGCCTTGGGCCAGTGAAATGGCTCAGCAGGAAAAGCACGTGCTGCCAAGCCTAGCGACCCGGAACCTGTTTGGTAGGAGGAGAGAACTGACACTCAGAAGTTGTCCTCTAACCTCCACTTGCTCACTGCGACATGAGTGTTCACACACACACACACACACACACACACACACACACACATACAAGATAAATAATTAAATGCAATGTTTAAATTTTTAAAAAGGGGAGAGGCTGGAGAGATGTCTTAGCAGTTAAGAGCACTTGACTGCTCTCCCAGAGGACCTGGGTTCAGTTCCCAGCATCCACATGGCAGCTCATAACTGTCTGTAACTCCAAGATCTGACACCCACACACAGACGTACATGCAGGCAAAACACCAATGCACATAAAATAAAAATAAATAATTTTCAAAAAATTTACCTTGATTTAAGTTTGTCATAATTTCAGTTTCATTTGGGACACTGTTGTGTCTGGAACACTTTATTGATAAAATGCTCATCACCTGGAAGACTCATGTTTAATTCGTTCAAATGAGTGATTTAACACATTAAAAAATGTTAAATATGGCCAGGGAGGTCAGCACACACCTTTAATCCCAGCGCTTGGGAGGCAGAGGCAGGAGGATCTCTGTGAGTTTGAGGCAGCCTGGTCTACAGATCGAGTTCTAGGAAAGGCGCAAAGCTACACAGAGAAACCCTGTCTAGAAAAAACAAACAAACAAAAAAAAAAGAAGAAGAAGAAGAAGAAAGAAAGCAAGAAATTATTTGTATCTTGTTGAGCACAGTGGTTCACGAATGCGGTCTCTCAAGAGGTCTGAAGTAGGACTGGATTGGAAGCTAGCTAAGTCAGTCTAGTAGATTCTAGGCCAGGCTCAGCTACAGAGGGAGCCTATCTTAAAAAGAAAAGTTTTTTCTATTGGACCACAACCTGCAAATTAACATGTAACTTCTGGTCTCTGGGCTATAATCACGGGAAACAGCAAAGTCACAGTGGATTCTTTGTTCTAGATACTAAATAACCGTCGGTGAGCCTGTTCAACCAGGCTAACCAACACCGAGGAGGCCTGCAGTCATGTTGCTTTGTTTTCGGGTTGGGGGTGAGTTTTCTTTGCAGTCCTGAGATCGCCTGCAGGGATTGCAGACTGGCGAGGCAAGGTTCCACAGGTGTGAGCCAGAGAGGAAGCCGGAGGAAGTTGGTGAAATGAGGTAGGAAGGAGAAATGGAAGGCGGCTAGGCCAGATGTGGTCTAGGGAGGAAGGGAAGAGGAGGAACAGGATTCTGTGTGGGAGAAGCTGAGGTGTCGCAGCACCGTGCAGCGCCCCTGTCCCAGCAGGTGGGGTATGGCTAAGCTGAGGACCATGGCTGTGGTTTCCACGGGAGGAGCTATGCACTGTCCACATGGCTGTTGGCTTCTGCCAACATTGCGACAGGATCGGAGAGGCAGGCCCATGGTGAGCAGAGATCGACGGACTTGTGGTCGGGATTATGTAGAATGGGGAACAATGGGGAACGGGTGGAAAGCAACAGGTGTTGCTCTGTTTAGCCTGGTCACTGCAGGTCATCGTATTGGCAGCCAGGAAAGACAGCCGGACTTGGATGGAAGAAAGGAGATACCGGAAGTCCTGAGGACTGACTCAAGGCGGGGCCTGACTCTGGTTCCCTGGGAGCCTGATGCGGGATGCCTTCATCAGAGCTGACCTCCCTCGGCTGGCGTGTGAGTGGCCCAGATTGGAAGATGGCCCAGATTAGGAGATGGCTGAGCTGGGGGCCTGCTGTTGCCTCTGCGCTGGCACCCCACCAAGAGTGCTCGGGGTGGCCGTGGCCTACTGCCCACAGCAGTATTAAGGTATTAAGAGCATTCAAAATTTGGTTGTTGCCTCCTTTGTGTCTTCCAAACACCATGGGATGACTTTAACTAACTTGGAACACACACAAAAAAAATAAACCCTTTTATGTTTGTTTATTTGTTTGGTTTGTTTTTGCAAGACAGGGGGTCTCTGCATAGTCCTGGCTGGCCTGGAACTCACTTTATAACCCAAGATGGCCTTGAACTTGAAGTGATCTTTCTGCCTCAGTATCCCAAGTGCTGGGATTATAGGCATGTTCCACCACATCCAGCTCTAATGAGTCTTTTTTTTTTTCTTTTTTTTTTTTTGAGACAGGGTCTAACTGTGTGGTCCTAAACCATCCTAGAACTCATTTTTAGACAAGGCTGGACTTGAACTCACAGAGCTCTGCCTGCCCCTGCCTGCCAAGTGCTGGGACTAAATGCTTGAGCAACCATGCCTGGCTCAAGCGAGCCTTCGTCTTTATTTTTTTAAATTACATTTATTTTGTGTGTATGGCTGTTTTGTCTACATATATGGCTCCACACCACCTGCACACAGTGTCTATAGAGGCCAGAAGTCTTCAGATCCCTGGGAACTGGAGCTATGTATAGATGGTGGGATTTGAACTCAGGTCTCTAGAGTAGCCAGTACTCTTAACCTCTGAGCTGTCTCTGCAGCCCCTCTGGTGGGTCATTTTTAACACTTGCTTTGTGTGTGTGATGTTGAAGAGGGTGTTAGAGGTGGGAAAGAGCCTCACTACTTCCAGACCGGTCTCCGGCCTCCGTAGGACGGTGGCTGAAGCAGGCCAAGCCGAAGGCGAAGCTGCAAACAAGGAGACAAAGCCAGGGTCTGGAGAGATGGCTCAGCTGTCAAAAGCTTAAGCTACTGTTAGGAGTCTGCCACTCCAGCCGTATGCACATGCGCAGTGGGGGTGGGCATCCTTAAAAAGCCGCACACAGACTCCTCCCCTCGATTCTCTCTCTCTTTTGCGTGTGTGTCTCCCCCAGGCCTGGTTACTCTCTTCTGCCCCCCCCCCGCCCCGCCCGCGCCAATAAAGCTCTGATACTGGGTTTTGTCGAATCTCATGCGCTGCTAATATTTTTAAAACAGCAGCTACTTTTTTTATAGAGGACCCCGATTCACTTCCCAGCACCTCCATGGTGACTCCCAACCATCCTCAACTCCAGTTCCAGGGGCTCCCATGCCCCCTGACTTCCACCAGCACCAGGCATGCAAATGGTTCACATATATACGTGAAAGCAGAACACCCTTATCCATAAACAAACAATAATAAATCTAAAAAGAAAATGACAAGGCAGATTAAACACGATACTGAATCCTATAAATGAGCTTTTATTTCTCTTGTGAAAAATTTAAACTCATAGTCTGCTCAACAGACCTTATTTATAAATTGCATCTATTTCTAAGTATTGGACTATTGCATGACAGTCCCGAATATTCTAGACAATGGAAATCGTCTGTAGATGTGAGGTCAGAGGCAATAGCTAGAGGACATGGTCTCAGCGTGGATGAATGCAGGTCCTGGTTCATTAATATTCATTCACTGTCTGTCTCTCTGTGTGTCTCTTGGGGGCGGGGGTCCCTGGTTCTCTATCCAATTTTCAACTGAGTGTTCTGATAATTCCGTCTGCATTTTCCTAAACAACAGCAAATCTCTTTCCAAGGTTTCTGCGGGCGACGTCCATTGGTCGGAGGGCAGTTTTCTCCAAATACACGAAGGTTGAACAGAGAGAGGCAGGGAGGAGGTTAGCCCAGATCTCTCCGGAGGTGGGAGGCGACAGCCTGAAGGACTGAAGGACACCCCAAAGGAGGCTCTTGCTCGGGGCTTGAGCGGGCGGGGAGAGCCTCGCTCTCCTCCAGGTTAGGCTGAGATGGGCAGGCGCATCGGCCCAGTCAACTCTTTTACAGCTCGGGTTAATTTTTAATATCCTTCGGGTAAGGTAAAACACAAGGACAGAAACTCAGACGGGGGGTAGCTTCCTGGCCAGGTCTGGTTTCGACAGCCCTTGCTCTTTGTTCCCAGGTCTCCTCCCTCTTCTTTGTCTGGGAGGAAGGCTGGAGGACGACCACGTGACGCGCGGGGTGGGGGCGGCGGTTCCTGGGCTCGGTGCTGGGGGCCAGGATTTCCCCTTTGTTTTGGTTACTGATGTGGCTGCGTGAGCGCAGCCCTGGGACTTTCTTCCCTCTAACTCCAAACATCAGTTTCTTAGATCTCCGTGTTTCAAGGTCAGTGGAAACTTTTTAAAGAAATCAGCGCTAAGTTAATAAGGTCTGATTCAGGAAAAGAGGTTCTGTCCGGTTCTTTCTAAAGCTCGATACTCTTACAGTATCGTCCCCGGATGTTGAAAGAGTGCACACCGTTCAGGAGTCTTTGTAGGAAAAGCCTCAATCTGGCGCTAGTGGCATCCCCTTCCTTTCTGCATCGACCTGTGTCTCGCTGTCTTTTCTTTTCTTTTCCTGAGGCTGGAATTCACTCTGTAGCAAAGACTGGACTTGAACATTCTACCTTAGCCTACAGAGTGCTGGGATGGATTACAGGCAACCTGGCCTGACTAGCCCCCCCCCCCCCCCCCCCAGATAGAGTTTCTCTGTGTAACAGCCCAGGCTGTCCTGGAACTCCCTCTATAGACCAGGCTGGTCTTGAACTCGTAGAGATCCACCTGCCTCTGCCTCCCGAGTGCTGGGAATAAACGCCCTGCTGAAACATGAGTTCTTTTCTGAGATGTTTTGGCTCCGGTGAAACTGCCGGGGTGACGTGGCTCAGGGAGGGTTAAGGCAGTTGCCGGCGAGCGGAACCTGAGTAGATCCCTGGAAGCCACAAGGTGGAAGGTGGGAACTGGCTCCTGTGTGTTGTCCTGTGACCTCCACACAGGTGACGTGGCACAGGCGCAGAGTGGATCACAGCTATTGGTTATTTCATGTCTGGAAAAAGTAAGTGGCTGTAATATGCCGTTTCTAAAGTCGTGAGCCTGGGGATGGGGTAGGGAGAGTTCATATTTAGAAAACCTTATCTTCTGCATGGGCTGGAGGGAGGCCGAAACACTTGGTAAATATTCAAAATATACATCCCAGACCTTGAACATGGCCCAGGAGGTCAGGCAGTCTCATCTAAATAGCCCTACATGGAACAACCCGAGAAGACAATGTAGGGCTGGAGAGATGGCTCTGCCGTTTAAGAGCCCTGGCTGCTTTTCCAGAGAGCACCCGGGTTCAGTTCCCACCACCCGCATGGCAGCTCACAACTGTCTCTAACTCTGGTTCCAGGGTATCTGTCTATCCACAGTAGGTACCAGTCTTGCGAAGTAGTGCGCTGATAATATTTGCAGACAAAACCTCTACACACTTAAAATGTTTTGTTTTGTTTTTTTTAAAGTAGACTGTGTAAAGCCTAAATGTTATATTCCAAAGTAAACCCAACAATTGGCTATATCACTGTGGTTTTCAGAGTGGGACATGGTGGCATAGGCTTGTCATCAGGGCACTGGAGAGGTGGAGGCTGAAGAATCAGGACTTAGCATGAAACCCCCCACCTCAAAAGGCCAAATATTTAACCAAATCAATCCAAAACAAAACTCCTTATTAACCTCTGTACTTTTGTCTATGTTAAAAACCTCTTCTGGCTCTGCTCATTGAAATTTTTTTTTTTTGGCTGGGGATATAGCTTAGTGGTAGAGCACTTGCCTGGCATGTATGAGGTTGTGGGTTCATCCTCATCACTGCAGAAATTCAGTGCAATCAATAACCAATCAATTAATCAATGGGGATTTAGCTGCATGGAGAGCAGCAGCCTTTGTGCAGAGAATGGTGGGTGTGGTGGGCGTGGCAAGGCTATAAAAGAAAGGATGGAGAAATCTAGACTGTCTAGTCTTTGGGAGCTTGGAATAGCCGTTGGCTGGGCCCCTAGTCTGATAGTGTAGTCCCAAGTTCACCATCAAATTGTTTTATTGCCTTTTTTTTTCTTCTTCGAGCCGGGGTTTCTATGTGTAACAGCCCAGGCTGTTCTAGAACTCATTCTGTAAACCAGGCTGGCCTCGAACTCACAGATATCCACCTGCCTCTGCCTCCCCAGTGCTGGGATTAAAGGTGTGCACCACCACCGCCTGGCTGATTTTTTTTTTTTTTTTTTTTAATTTTTTAGGTAGATTTTCTTTCTTTCTTTCTTTTTTTTTCTTTTTCTTTTTTTTTTTTTTTTGAGTCAGGGTTTCTCTGTGTAGCTTTGCACCTTTCCTGGGACTCACTTGGTAGCCCAGGCTGGCCTTGAACTCACAGAGATCCACCTGGCTCTGCCTCCCGAGTGCTGGGTTAAAGGCGTGCGCTGCTGCTGCTGCTGCTGCTGCTGCTGCTGCTGCTGCTGCTGCCACCGCCCGGCGGTAGATTTTCTTGTAATCCAGATTGGCCTGGAACTCAAACTACAGCAGAGGATAACCTTGAACTCCTTATCCTCTGCTTCTGCAGCCAAGGGCTGGGGTCACAGGCCTGCACCACTTGCTGGTATTGCTGCTGATTCTCATGTCCTTCTTGGTAGCTCTCCCTTTCTTTTCTTCTACCCATACATGGGTTCCCAGGAACAAACTGGGGGGTCTTTCTCTTAGGACTGTATCTTAGGGTATTTTTCAAGATCCTGACTATCACTGCTACATCTTTTTTAAAAAATTTATTTAACTTTATTTAATATGCATTGATGTGAAGGTGTCAGAGCCCCTGGAACTGGACTTACAGACAGTTGTGAACTGCCATGTGGGTGCTGAGAATTGAACCCGAGTTCTCTGGAAGAGCAGCCAGTGCTCTTAACCACTGAGCCATCTCTCCAGCCCTATACATCTTTTTTTTTTTTAAAGATTTATTTATTTATTATGTATACAGTGCTCTGCCTGCATGTATCCCTGCCTGCCAGAAGAGGGCACCAGATCTCACTACAGATGGTTGTGAGCCACCATGTGGTTGCTGGGAATTGAACTTAGGACCTCTGGAAGAGCAGCCAGTTCTTTCAACCACTGAGCCATCTCTCCAGCCCCCATACATCTTTTTTAAACATAAATTTATTTATTTGTTTGCTTACTTATTTATGTCTGTACGTAGGTGGGTTACATGCATGTCACAGTGTGTGTGTAGAGGTCAGAGGACAGCTTGTGGGAGCTGGTTCTTTTCCCTCTGTCATGGGGATTCTAGGAATTGAATTTAGACCATGTCAGGCCTGGCAACAGGTTCTTTGACCTTCTGAGCCATCCTGCCAGCCTTATTTCTTATTTGTGGTTAAAAAAAATGCCTCTAGATGTCCCCAAAGTCCCTAGATGGAGAAGTCCTGCCTCAGAGAAGTTCGCTCTAGGGAATTCTCTACACTGGGGAGTGGTGCTGATTGGCACTGGTGTAGTGATCAGGACAAGACAAGGAACTGATGTCAGTTTCTGTGGAGTTCAGCGCTGTTTCCTTGCAGTTCTGTGACTTGGAGAAATGGGCTCTCCTTCGGGGGCTCTGTACTTGTTCTAGCCAGGTTCCATTTCCTGAGAGGGGTCCACAGGACCGCGGTCTCTGCAGCCTGGGCCCTTGTTCTACACCATGTTCTGGACCCAGAGTTCTTTTCACTAGAGTCAACCCTGTTCTCAAGACTGACATGGCCTTTTCTTTGGGTCCCTTCCCTGGACTGTGGGCCACGCCCCAGGAAGGCCGCTCACTGGGTTTTGTGTTTAGTGGTTGTTATTGCTGTTTTTAGTGATGTAGACAGAGCTTAGCTATTTTGAAAGTGTTAGACAAAGGCTTTTCCCCCAACCCCAAAGCCGTCCAACAAAATGTAGTTGAGGGGGCTGGAGAGATGTCTCAGCCGTTAAGAGGACCTGGATTCCATTCCCAGCACCCACTTACTAGCTAACAGCTGTTTGTAATTCCAGTTCCAGGGAACCCCGCCCCCTCTTCTGGCCTCTGAGAGTACTTTACATGTATCACACAGACATACATGCAGGCACTCTACACCAGTACACATAAAATAAAAACAAATACATTTCTTTTTAAAGAAAAACGTATTTAAGAAGAGGCAATTAGCAGTTCCACATCTTCTATGTACGTTTTTTTCCTATGTCCTGTTTCTCAACTGTGCAAAAGTGAGCTCCGTCCTGAGTGGATGGCCAGAAGGGATGAGAGGGAGGACCCTGTAGGCAAGACAAGAGTGGCCGGCTTTGTATTCCCCCCTCCCCCCCAGAGAGCACTGACCCATTACCAGTGAAACACTCCTTAGAAAACCCCCAGCGTTCCTGGTAGGCGTCTTCTGTTTGTCTCTAAATGACACACAATCCGGCCCTCTCAGGGCCCAGGACTCTGGCCAGACACTGCTCAGTGAGACGTCGCCTCCGCAGGGAAGTGGCCCGATCCTTTTCTCAGATGGAATGAATCACTCTCTTGATTTTGAACCGTCAGCCTGTTGCTCACATCTTGGCTCCTTTCTGAGTACACCAGTACACCTTGCACAGGTGCATCCCCATACAAAGGGTTCCTCCCGGGCACAGGGCAGCTGACTCACCTGGTTTCCCCAGGAGAGCAAAGCTAGCCTCCCTGGGGGGCGGGAGTAGGGTGCTGCTCAGCCCCCCTTCCTGACTCAATTGCCTTTAAAATTCAGTCTCTTTGGGATGAAGTTACTGAGATTTGGGAGAAAACCAGTCCATCCAGTTGTGCCCGCCTGCTTTCTCCT